>NC_141329.1:326943-341943 GCF_037954235.1 Aulostomus chinensis
GGTACCAGGAACACACCTCTGCAGATCAGTGCCTTGGTTCTGAGTCTGGGCTACTTTATTTTTGACATGGCTTGGTGTGTCTACTTCCGCACGGAGGGACCCGTCATGCTGGCCCACCACACCATGAGCATCCTGGGAATCCTGCTGACCCTGTGGCTTGGCGAGTCGGGCATCGAGTCTTGCGCGGTTCTCTTTGGCAGCGAAATCACCAACCCCCTCCTCCAGGCACGCTGGTTCCTCAAACAGACTGGATGTTACGGGACGCTGCTGGGAGACGTGGTGGACGTCCTGTTTGTGCTGCTGTTTGTGGTGATGCGAGTGTTCGTGGGAGGCACAATGCTGTACTATGAGCTGGTCTCGCCCAGACCCAGATTCTTCATTAAGTGTGGGGGTGTGGCCATGTATGCTCTCTCTTGGGTCTTCATGGTGGACATTGTTCGCTTTGCCATTCGGAAGAGCAAGACATGGCACAAGAGGGACCAGCAGGAGACGGTAGCAGCTAACGGGCACGAGGGGAAGACGGACTGATTGGACGTCTGTCTCTAAAGGAAACTTAGGCTGTATCTGATTAAGTTGTGCTCTCTGGACACACATTGGGAAATAGTTTCAAAGTCTGTGTGTGTGTGTGTGTGTGTGTGTGTGTGTGTGTGTGTGTGTGTGTGTGTGAGTGAGTGTGTGTGTGTGTGTGTGTGTGTGAGTGAGTGAGAGAACAATAAAGGCCGAACGAGTGAGAACATGTTTGCCGCTCCAAACAGAAGCCTCGACGCAGCAGTGACCTGTGGCCCACTGGTGGTGGTGTGGCTCACTGTTAGGAAGCTCCATTTACGACATGGAGGTCCTGTGGGGGCGCATACTTTGTTTATGTGTGACCAGAGTTGGAGCTCCGCTCAGGGAGACAACAGAAGTGGCTTTGGTTCATGTTGTAGGTTGTTGATAGTCCTTCTCTCACCTCATCCTTAGAACCTGCACTGAAGATCTCATTCAACCCTCCGTATTCAGGTCTGCAGATCCGCTCAGCTACAGGATGGAGAACATGACTTGCTTCAAATGTTGGCTGGAATGGATCAGGCTTTTAGTTCTGATGGTTTTGGGTTGTCGTTCATTGTTGAAGAGTCTGATGTTGTGAGTTGGTTCTTGTCACCGCGGCAGTCAGACACTCCAGCTCCGTATTCACACTCTTTGTGTCCATCGGTCCCAGGTTTTGATGAGTCTTTTAAATGATATTAAATAGACTGGAAACTCTAATGACATTCTGACTCAGTGGGATCTTTTGATACAGCTGTTGGTTTTCTGGCTCCTAAAACATTTGATACAGTAACCCACGTACAACAAGTGCTAAACAATTTATTTTCTGTCAGTAAAATTGTGTTGTGATGATGTCATCTTAAGGAAACATTTTACATTCACTTGAGAATAAAATCACGTTTTCCTTTCAAAGAAATTTTTAAGGAAAGCATTCCGACTCAATACTTCAAAGTCCCAGGAAAATTGTTGGATTCCTACTGGAGAGATCTTGGAGGCAAACCCATCCAGCCTGTTAGCATGAATCCAGTTTTATTTTTGTGTTGTGTTTGAAGCATTGGACACTGATGTACAAGTCACAAAGACACAAGTGGAGTTGACCTGAGCAGACGGACGCCCGACACCCAGAGCTGCCGTCTCTTCACACCAAAACTGTATTTGGAAAGAAGGAAATGCAGTTTTTCTCCTCAGGTGTGAAAAATTCTGTTTCATGTTTCTAAACTGTTGTGATTAAAATAAATGTTTTCCTTTTTGGATCCAAATGATGGAGATAGTTTCTGCCTGTATTCTGCAAGTGTGTTGATGTGTACTTTTTGTGTTATATACCTGTTAATACTGTAGTATTTATTGCAGCCATTTTGTCTAGACACAACTCACTTAAACATCATGTGATGAGCGCGCAGACGCCTTGCTACTGAGGCAGGAGTGAGTCCAACCACCAGTTCAGTGGCACCAGCTAGTCTTCAGTATGTGTTTCACCTGTGTTGCTTCCTCCCAGGTCCATCGACTGTGTCCTCACGTCCTCAGCTACCTGAATATTCTGCCCTTCTGTTCTTACCCTGCAGCACAAACACGAGAGAACCATCGTTACTTTTTGTTTCATGACTTCAGTTCACCATGGAGCTTTTTTTTAATCCCTGCATGAAATGAAATAAAAAGTCCGGTGCGTTGTTGTTGTTTTAATTCCTCTGAATACTTCATGAACAACAAATCATAAACGAGTCATGTTTGCATTAAAAACTCAAATTTCTCAGCCAAGACGGATGAAACCTCTCGTGTCCACAGGGTGGCGCTGTATCCGTTTTGTCAGCGGCCAGAGAGGAAGCCTACGTCACTGGCGGTCCTCACACGAGCTGCTGCTGATCTTTGCAGGAGTTTCAAACCTGATCGGGACCACAAAGATCGGCGCAGCTTCGAAAATCGGGAAAGATGCTCGAGAAAACGGGACTGCGGTTCAGATCAGGTCCAGGAGTCGGAGAATTCACCTCGCTCGTGCTCATCGGAACCAATCACGGACTAAACTGTTTCAGACCGAATCATTGTGCCCCGGTCCACTGCCACTGACCTCACCTGGACCACATTCATGACGTCACAATGAGCCGTGCATCACCTTGTCAGCTTGTCCCAACCACAGACTGCTGTGTAGATGAGCAGCTCCACGCGGCGGACAACTGATGAAGGTCGCGGTCACAGACTCCTGCCCGCGGGCGCTTCCAAGGACAGAACCAGAACCAGAACCTGGTGACAGTCACAGGATCCCAGTTGTTTTTAGTGTCGTGTTGTGTGTCAGACGCCAGGAGGGTTACAGGTTAAAACACTTCCAACTGTTCCCGGGCTGCAGCGCCTCATCATCATCATTACACCGATCTTCCTGCCAGACTCAGCTATGACGTCACTAAAGGCCACCGTCACTAAAGTCTTCTGTCAGTTGTTATAAATCTGATAAATGTGTCTGAGCTGATTTACACGGGCCGACTCGCCGGATTATCCCGTTTTTCTTCGTCTGCTGATCATAACCGCGCTCACCGCAGACCGGCTGTGCCCGTCAGGTCCCGCACCAACACGTCGTCGGGTCAGTTGGTTCCGAGGGTGCTGGTGGCCGCGCGGAGTCTGAGAGGAGGATCCTCCTGGTGGATCGAGCAGAAGCCGCTGAGCTCTGCCGCGTCCCGGCGGAAGTGGTTAGAGGAGCGCTGAGTGGCGGCTAGCTAGCTAGCGAGGGCGTTGCTAGCGGCACCGAGCGGGTTTTGGTTTCTTTCCTCGACTTCTCTGCTCCCACCGACCGCCGCCGCCGGAGGAAAACCGCGCGTTAGGGCTTCTGTGGAAGTTGCGAGGGCCTTGGGGTTTGTTTCGGTTGTTTACCGAGCACCGGGGCACTTTTCTCCGTTAGCTCGCTGCCGCTAGCCTGATTCCATCCACGGGAATTCTGCCGAGAAGCGACTGAACTGTGGAAACATGGAGTCAAGGAGCGTCGCGCGCTGCTAACCGACTCCTCGGGACTTTCTGTCCTCCGGGAGACTCTCAGACGGGCGGAGACTCGACGGTTGCTGCTTGGTGAAAGAGGCGCGACTCCGTGTAGTTTGAGTTCCGAGCGAAGTTTTGTAGCCGGGAGCCGAAGTGTTAGCTGGGGCCGAGCCGCCGAGCCCGCTCCGGGACGGATTCACCCACGACCCGCGTGCGTGAGGCTCGGTCCTCCGCCCGGTCCGCGTTAGCTCGTTAGTAGTCGGTATCGAGCGGCCGCCCCGGTCCCCGGCGAATCGTCCCCGCCGCCACAGATAGCAGGAGCACCAAGTGAGACCGGAGGAATTCCAGCATCTTCACCGAGGCCACCGAGCCAGGGTGGAGGCACACGGACGCGGCCGAGCTGAGGCTCCGCGGCGGGTCAAGAGCCACCCGGCTAGAAAACTGGGATGAATGCCCTTAATTACCGGGACAGGATTTAATGTGTCGGTGCCGAGGCCTCGGCTCGTTTGAAGGTCTGGGCTGTAGAATCCAGATCTGACCAAAGTAGACCGATAGCTCGGATTCGGTACTTTGTTGCCACCTCACGTGCCCCCACCTTCGGCTCGCGTGGTCCACCGGGACTTTATCCCCGCGATCCTCGGCTGCGGAGGACGGTACGGGAGACGGACGGACCCGGAGACGGCGGTACCGGAGGAGGACACTGCGAACCGCCTCGTCACTCTGGAAAATGTTAATTGGATGTAAATTGCAGGAAATCTAGAACCGGAAGCCCAATGAGTGACACACAGCCCAGCTTCACTGACAGGTACCGTTCACCTTCTTGATGTCATACTGAACCGGTCGACACGGGCTTCGCATGCAGGTGACGTCATAGCGGTGAAGTGCGTTGTAACAACTGTGATTACTCAAGAGGGAAAAAGTGCTGCTTGTTCCGGGAGTGGAGGCCTGCTGTGGGCTCTGTTCGCTCGCTGCACGGCTACCTGTGAGCCCTCGAAAGCGGCCCCCATTACTACGAGCCAGACCTGAACTCCAGGTAACCATCCGAGGCAGCTTAATCAGCAGCTCGGCCAAGGCTGCAGGGTGATCCAGCACCTCTCGACACCAGGGTGTCGCAGCCAGGCAAGGGGGCGGCTGAGGAACAGGTCCTGTGTCATCAGTACTCTTTGCATCTTTACAGGATCTGGTACCTCTGTGGTGTGGAACCTGGAACATGCAGAGGTGTCTGGTCTCTGGCAGTGGAACTGAGGAGGGATGCTGTTGCATCATGTCGAGTCTTCTCACTTGAACCCCATGTAACTAGATTCACTGTACGGGTTTGGATAGGAGGTATCCTTGGGGCCATGGTGCCGGTCTTGGGGGGGGGGGGGTATTTACAGTGCTATTATATTTTCCAGTGGTGCTGCTGCTGCAGTTGCTCGGTGCACTATTGCCACCTTAATCAGCATGCTGCGAAAGTCTGTTCAACCACATCAGCAGAAATGACACTTAATGCAGATCTATTCTGACTGGCTCTATTAGCAGCAGATCTATTCTGACTGGCTCTATTAGCAGCAGATCTATTCTGACTGGCTCTATTAGCAGCAGATCTATTCTGACTGGATCTATTAGCAGCAGATCTATTCTGACTGGCTCTATTAGCAGCAGATCTATTCTGACTGGCTCTATTAGCAGCAGATCTATTCTGACTGGCTCTATTAGCAGCAGATCTATTCTGACTGGATCTATTAGCAGCAGATCTATTCTGACTGGATCTATTAGCAGCAGATCTATTCTGACTGGATCTATTAGCAGCAGATCTATTCTGACTGGATCTATTAGCAGCAGATCTATTCTGACTGGCTCTATTAGCAGCAGATCTATTCTGACCGGATCTATTAGCAGCAGATCTATTCTGACCGGATCTATTAGCAGCAGCTCTATTCTGACTGGATCTATTAGCAGCAGATCTATTCTGACCGGATCTATTAGCAGCAGATCTATTTGGGCCGGCTCTATTAGCAGCAGATCTATTCTTACTGGATCTATTAGCAGCAGATCTATTTGGGCCGGCTCTATTAGCTGCAGATCTATTCTGACTGGATCTATTAGCAGCAGATCCATTTGGAGCGGCTCTAGTCAGACCAGATCTATTCAGACCGGCTCTAGTCAGACCAGATCTAGTCAGACCAGATCTTCGCTGGGATGGAAATCAGAGTGTGAAGCTGAGGTGCTACGTGACAGGGCTGCTAGGTTGTTGCGTACTTGCTTCTCTCTGACGTGACACTGCCTGTGAGCTGTGATGAAGGGTCTATGGCTGTAGTGGGGATACGTGGACGAGGAGGGAGGGCGCTCGCTCATATCCTCCACCCTGATGCAGGCCAGGGTGGAGGCTGCAGAGGTCCCCTCCAAATCGTCAAAGAGCCAGCCAGCAATGGCAGATACCAGCCACTATTCCATAATGAATAAATACATTTATTGATAATTGGTGCTGTCAGTCTCCTCTTCACGCCTGGAGGAAATCTGGTTTTACCCAGCTGCTCCCTCCTTGCATGCGGGGTGTTGTGTATTTTGTTTTGCTCAGTTTGCTGTGGTGGGAGGGTTTCTGGTGGGCATCTGACATCTATTGGGGATGGGCCACTAGTCGGTGGGTCAGTTTAGTGTGCTGTTAGCGCTTTGTCATAGAGTTCTGCTGATCTCCACGTTTTTCCCACCCACCCTGAGGCCCTCCCGGGAAGTGGTGCTGGTGACATCACTAATAGTAAACAATAGCATTCAGTGGGAGTGCACTGGTGGTCCTGTGTGCTCCTCCCAGGTCCATGGGTGGAGGTCAGGTACATTCAGGGACGCTGGTTGGAGTAATTCTTCACTGCCGGACTCAAACTTTAATAGTTCATCTCTTTGGCTTGTAAATTAAAAAGGATTTCCTGGTAACAAGGATTTCATGACTTGTTCAGGTCTGGTCACGTTGATCTTGATCCCAGCTAAAGTCCAGAAACCCTAGACCTCTGGGTGTAGAGAACTAGCCAGCAGAATAAAGCAGCATCAGAGTGGTGTTGCTGCAAGCAGTACATGCTTGACATTTGAACCAGGGAATCTTCTGATTGTCATCTTGAATATTATTGCAGTAACGTACACAGTATCATATCGTGAAGGAGCAGCAACTGCATGGCTCTGCACTTGATATTTACCTGACTGCAGTGTATTTCCTTTAGATGAATATGTTCATATTGCCGGCAGCTCAGACGGCTGGCGGGATTGTTCCTCTGTGGTAATGTTCTACTCCATCTTGTCAGCGCTGATGCAGGGGAAGCTGTGTCAGCTGTTCTTAATTGCACATTAAATTTAGTATCCAGAACTCATTTAGAGCACTTATCTGGATCTCTGCAAGCAGTGGAGAAACACTGACGAGTCAAGACTAAATTAGGAAATTAATTACTGATTATTTGAGATCTAAATGTTGAGAAAACGCATAGAGTTGTATTAAAGTAGGGCAGTCCAACAAGGCACTGTACAAGTGCATACATCACATGGGAAACAAGCACAGGAAGTTGCTGAGTAAGAGATAGCTCAGGGGAAGTGTCATTGATGATATGATGATGATGATTTAACAGTCCTTGCCTATATATTCCGAATACTTTATCGCTTCCAATCCATTGCGATGGAGAGTATGTGACTTTTAAAGATGAGGTTGTTTTCTGAGTGGAGTAATTCCAAATCAGCATCGTCTGAATAATCTCTTGCTGTCACACAGCTGAGGCGCTAATAGCTCCAGGCCTTCCCTCTGTTCGTCGCAGAAATTATTTGGGTCACTGCAAGCTCCTAAATATCAAAAGGTTGAAAGGCTACTTGAGCAGTCAAGTTATTTCAGGGTCATTCTTGTTTCAAGTGAGACAAAGCCAGTAAAACACATGTTTATAGAGCACATCATTAGTGAAGCAAACAGCAGCCAGAGAATAGCAATGCAGTGGTGCTAACTCTGTAGATCAGTGGAGAAGGACACAGGCCTCTCAGTTAACCCAACCAATTTTAGGCTGCATGGTACTAAACTGAAGACTCTATATTTGGACTTTTGATGACCTCATTTATAATGACAACAGTTCTGTTGCATTTTCAAGCGAAGCATTGGCTGCAGCAAAACATGCCCCGCTACTTCTTCCACAACAAATGGCAATGCAGCCTTGCAGAGCACCAGAGACTCTGAAACAGCCTAAAAAGTGTAAGAGAAAGTTGTGCAAGGGCAATCAAATACAAGACAATGAATTAATGGAGAAGAAGATTCGGTGAGATGAGAAATCTAACCAACCTGACTGAGCAGGAAAGAACTAGAAAAGCACAGAGTGCATTTTTCTTGGCCAATTCTGACTTTGTGTGTGTGTGACTGGCCAATACCAAATTCAGCCAAGTCTGGTAGTCTGTCTGAGAAGTATATCTGACAGAATATAAACATGTACAAATTAACCTTTTTTTAAAGGAGCCTTTCATTTTTACAACTAAAAAGAAATACTCTTACAGTATCCCCCTAATTGCATTAGTTACTGCATCATTTCTGACTTAAATAACCATAAAAACTGTAAGTCAATAGTGGCTTCCCTAAACAGAAATGAGTAGCTGGACATTGGCTGTGTCTGATAATGCATTAGTTCGCCCAACGGGCAGGGGTGCGTCAGCCTCCTGCTGCATGCCAACTTGGTTAGCTTGCTCAGATTCTGCTGAGTTGGTTGTTGTCCCGAGTGACGTTTTTCTTGCAGGTGACATGCAGTCGGGCAAAAATCCTAGATTAAGGATGTGGCTTGTTTTCTTAGATATGCGATGGAATATGCAGGATGTTTTATGTGATGAAATTGTGGGAATTGCAAAAATCACAGGAACTTGCAAAAACTGCAGTTCGATGAATAAGAGAGAGTGCTTTCCCAACACTGTGTTGTCACTTGGCTACGACCTTAATGCAAAGAGTCATTTCTAATTTCTCCCTATGACAAGTTAAGCGTACTGCATCACAGGAAGAGCTGGGAATCATTAAGTCCCCGTCTTGCTTTATTTCAGACCTCAATAAACACACGGCTCAAACTTACAAAACCTTGAGGAGTCAAACAAATTTCAAGCTTATTTTTGTTGGCAAATGAGACTGATTTGCGGACTTAATTATGTCTTCTTCGCGGGGTTGCAGCTTTCCGATGATGTCACTTCACAACGTTCCCAAGGCAACAGGAGGAAAATGGCTGCTCTTGTGTGAAGTCAAAGCAACATTTTTTAACTTACTACAAAGATATGTGACTTTTTTGCAACAAAAATGTGGGGATTATTAAATCAAGCAAACATTGCATATTTTAGGCATTTTGCATGGAAATTGGTGATTTATGCGCTGAAAGTCTTTGGAAAAAAATGCAACCCCCGCATAAATGTGTGGACTTTTGCTGATTATGTGTTGTATTATGTGATCGCATAATAGGGTTTTTCTGGAGGGTCTGATTTATTTGTGAAGCTGACGGCACTGTCTTACATTTCCTTCTGCAAGAGTTGTCCTGTACTCTGCCACGTATCAGAACCATCAAACGTACCGCTTCCTCTCAAAAATAGAATTCATGGTTGGAATGAGCGGTAATAATCAAGTGGTTTCATTCTGCTGATGCTGACTGTCCTCAAGGCCACACTTGTTTCAGTGTTGTGTTATTGTGCCAGTTACACTTAGCTGTGACAAATTTTGTACAGTTTTGTTGAATTTGTTTTTGTTGTTGATGGTATGGTCACATTTTGAAGAAGGTGGAAGAGTTGCAAGAGAACGGTGTTATAGTTGTGAGTGAAAAGGGGCTCTTGTATCAAATTTTTGAAATTATGGCTCGGACTTTCTTTATTGGATCCCATGAACTGGCCTGGAAGCTTCAGGAGCTTCAGCAGACTTGGCTCACAGCTGAATGTCACTTTGGCAGACATATGCCAGCTCCCACCATATTCTCTTCATTCTGGTCAGGTCTCGTGTCACTTGGTTACACGCACACTCAATTGTGCCCATCTTTCATTTAGTTTTCAAACAATCACTTATTCTCCCATTATTACCACAATTTATTATCCATTGAGCTTGATACTTATGAAAGGTTGACATCACCAAAGTGATAAGCCGTTCCATGGTTTAGCCTGGGTCTCCTTTTGTTGTTAAGGATATTGAATGTTTTGTTGTTTAGTCAAAGCTGGCTAGAAAGAGGAAGGAGAAAGTGTGAGAAGAAAGA
The DNA here is from genome assembly GCF_037954235.1 of Aulostomus chinensis. Taxonomy (NCBI): domain Eukaryota; kingdom Metazoa; phylum Chordata; class Actinopteri; order Syngnathiformes; family Aulostomidae; genus Aulostomus; species Aulostomus chinensis. The sequence goes on from NC_141329.1 coordinate 336,630, forward strand.
AAGAAAGGCGATGCCCCAGGCTCGGTAGGGTAGCATGGTGGGTGGAGTTGAAGCATTAGCTGGGGCTCTTCTGTGCTTGGGGAGTCGGGGTCCATCACCCAGCGCCGTGATGCTGATGATGGTGGACACCCTCTAAATACAGTCTTCCCCTGTTAGGTAAGACAGCTTCAGGGCCAAGACATTACTTTCACTCCTCAAAAGACAGGATTATTACAGAAGAAGAAAGGGGGACAAGGGAAGAGTCATAAATGTCTTGTAGCCATGATTGCGGCTGGTGTCCAGCTAGCAACAGCATTTTTTGAAGCTGTGATATTTTGCAGACTGGCTCAAGATGTTGGATGGTGGTGATTTATGTTTTAATCACAGTAAGAAAATTCTACTATTAAAGTCTTCATATCACTCTTCACGGGTTTGTCAACTTGTGCACTGTACAAACAGTATATGTCTGTCTGGTCCAGTAGAATGTTAGAAAGCAGCTCCTTGGCTGTGCTGGCTGGATGAGATTCATACAGACATGGCTGGCTGAGACTGCCAACCCTCTCAGGAACCTGTCAGGTTTCACATCAGTGACATCGCTGCATTAAAAACTACATCATGAAATGGTAAAAAAAAATGAAGCTGACTTAAATGTGGAAACTAATCTTCGACTGATTAAACCAGCACCACCTCAATTGCACAACTGAATGTGAACGTGCATGATGGGATAACACAATATCTTTAGAAAGCATAGCTTTGATTATCACACCTACGCAGTTGAGACCCAACTACACATTTCCATATCCCCAGATCCTCTCAGCTCTTATACATTCTACCATTTCCTGCTGCTGAATGAGGCCCAGAAAGAGATGATAGTATTTGGAGTTGTCTGTATACCTTCAGAGCAAGAACCAGGTCAAACACCTTGAGGGTATCTCTGACTCTGATCTCTGCTTTGAAGTCCACACTAGAAACGTTACCTAACTGTCCTTTTATTTTCTTGGAGACACTGCTAAGTTTGGATGGTTTCTGTCTTTGGATAACACAGAAAACAAATGCATCCTTGTATTCCCGATTGCAGTACCCTGCTCTGTGGCTGACGACCACAGCCCTGAGTACCAATGAGACGAGACGAGTCAAAGGTGGTTCTGCTATGAGTATTGGAGAAATTACAGACTAGTACAGATGTGAGGTCCTATTTGCCATTCTGGATTCATAAGGTGATGAGATGAAGATCGCTCCTCTCATAACTCAAAACACACACACGCACACAGGCCTGCTATAGGCAACAGCAGGAGAAGAACGAAGCGCAGGTTACACTAATAGGGTCAAGACTGACAATGCTCATTGCCACAAATGCTACAGATCTTTTGCACTGTAATAAACAAGCAATCTTTTAAAACTTAATTTTATTTATTTACCTGTAACCATGACTGATGGGTTAAGTAAAAGTCACCTGACACTACACAAAATCGTCAGTAACAGTTGCTGATTCTTTTAATTAGAGCAGCGAGCTGCGATGAGCATTTGTGCTGCCTAGCCTAAAGCAGCAGCGTTTGCAAGAATGAAGGCTGGATTTCTCACCTGCTCATGTTCTTTTGGAAGCAAATGGATGTGGGACGCAGAATACTGCAGGATGTTTAGCGAATACAATAATGTACCTTATTTGTGACTGTGGTTAAACAACTAACAGTAGATGTTGTTCTAGTACTCTTAAGTTACCTCTATCTAAGAATGGAAGTGACAGTGGAGTGTCTGTTGCTCAGAGTCTCTGGAAGCTCCACACAGCTGTGTGACTTGACAATGGCATCAGTATTACATCGACATGGCTACATCCTTAAAAAGTCCTACTCGTGGTTTTAATCTCTGCAAAGGAGGTGAACAGGGTTGCCTGTCCACAGGATTATGCAAGAACTACAAGGTATATTTTTCTGAATATTGGTGGCAGGCTGCTAAGGAGGAAGCCGTTACGCTAGGAATTGCTGGTCAGATATGTGTGTTTTTTTTAACCAAACACTTGACTGACATTTCTGTGAATGGGGCTACTGTTACTGCTCAGACACGTTTTTTTTGCTTATGTGCTAGTTTATGATTCCTGCCTCCTATGTTCATCATAGTGGTCACATCTGAGAGATCTGAAATTTTACTAGCGGAGAGCCAAGTGCACTTCTGTTTTAATGGGAAAAAAAGTCATCATAATTAAACAGACATTAATTATGTCTATTTTGACAGTGCTTGTTTTGCCAGATTACTCTTTTTTCACGCTGTCTTTTGGTTGTTGGCAGTATATTTGGCTACAGATCCTACATGGAGATTGTCACATCAATAACGACTGATTGCTTGATACCTGGGTCTCTGGGAACTGGGATGCTTCATTGGGCTGTGTTCTGTGGATACCCCAGCTGCATTTGGATGAAGATTATACTTGTTCAGGTTTCAGCGTCTCAATCACCATCACTCTCTAAGGTCTGTTGCAAAGCTGGAGTCATGTTGACCTGATGACATTACTGACTGAATGTCATCAAACTGCTTTGATAGCAGACTGGCAGGAGAGGAAAAGGAAGGTGAGGAGGAGAAAAGGCAGAGATGTCTTGTTATAATTACGCATTCTCTCAGAGGTTTTTGTGGCCACAGTTTTGTGGTTCTTTTGATATCACAATGAAGCTAGTGCCTTCAGCTGGTATATTGGGCAGCGGGGGTGAGATATTATTGTCCAACAGGAAGTTACCATGTCAGGGATGAGGTATTGTTGTTGTCCAACAGGAAGTTACCATGTCAGGGAAGAGGTACGGTCGTTGTCCTACAGGAAGTTACCATGATAGGGATGAGGTGTTGTTGTCGTCCAACAGGAAGTTACCATGATAGGGATGAGGTGTTGTTGTCGTCCAACAGGAAGTTACCATGATAGGGATGAGGTGTTATAGTCATCCAACAGGAAGTTACCATGTAAGGGATGAGGTGTTGTTGTCGTCCAACAGGAAGTTACCATGATAGGGATGAGGTGTTGTTGTCGTCCAACAGGAAGTTACCATGATAGGGATGAGGTATTATAGTCATCCAACAGGAAGTTACCATGTAAGGGATGATGTATTGTTTTCGTCCCAACAGGAAGTTACCATGATAAGGATGAGGTGTTATAGTCATCCAACAGGAAGTTACCATGTAAAGGATGAGGTATTGTTGTTGTCCAACCGGAAGTTACCATGTAAGGGATGAGGTATTGTTGTCGTCCAACAGGAAGTTACCATGATAGGGATGAGGTGTTGTTTTCGTCCAACAGGAAGTTACCATGTTAGGGATGAGGTGGGTTTTTTTTTTGGTCCAACAGAAAGTTACCATGATAGGGATGAGGTGTTGTTTTCGTCCAACAGGAAGTTGCTATGATAGGGATGAGGTGTTGTTGTCGTCCAACAGGAAGTTACCATGATAGGGATGAGGTGTTATAGTCATCCAACAGGAAGTTACCATGTAAGGGATGATGTATTGTTTTCGTCCCAACAGGAAGTTACCATGATAAGGATGAGGTGTTATAGTCATCCAACAGGAAGTTACCATGTAAAGGATGAGGTATTGTTGTTGTCCAACCGGAAGTTACCATGTAAGGGATGAGGTATTGTTGTCGTCCAACAGGAAGTTACCATGATAGGGATGAGGTGTTGTTTTCGTCCAACAGGAAGTTACCATGTTAGGGATGAGGTGGGTTTTTTTTTTGGTCCAACAGAAAGTTACCATGATAGAGATGAGGTGTTGTTGTCGTCCAACAGGAAGTTACCATGATAGGGATGAGGTGTTGTTGTCGTCCAACAGGAAGTTACCATGATAGGGATGAGGTGTTATAGTCATCCAACAGGAAGTTACCATGTAAGGGATGATGTATTGTTTTCGTCCCAACAGGAAGTTACCATGATAAGGATGAGGTGTTATAGTCATCCAACAGGAAGTTACCATGTAAAGGATGAGGTATTGTTGTTGTCCAACCGGAAGTTACCATGTAAGGGATGAGGTATTGTTGTCGTCCAACAGGAAGTTACCATGATAGGGATGAGGTGTTGTTTTCGTCCAACAGGAAGTTACCATGTTAGGGATGAGGTGGGGTTTTTTTTTGGTCCAACAGAAAGTTACCATGATAGGGATGAGGTGTTGTTTTCGTCCAACAGGAAGTTGCTATGATAGGGATGAGGTGTTGTTGTCGTCCAACAGGAAGTTACCATAATAGGGATGAGGTATTGTTGTTGTCCAACAGGAAGTTACCATGTCAGGGATGAGGTTTTTTTTTTTTTTGGATCCAACATGAAGTTACCATGATAGAGATGAGGTGTTGTTGTCGTCCAACAGGAAGTTACCATGATAGGGATGAGGTGTTGTTGTCGTCCAACAAGAAGTTACCATGATAGGGAGGAGGTTTTGTTTTCATCCAACAGGAAGTTGCTATGATAGGAATGAGGTGTTTTCGTCCAACAGGAAGTTACCATGATAGGGAAGAGGTATTGTTGTTGCCCAACAGGAAGTTACCATGATAGGGATGAGGTGTTGTTGTCATCCAACAGGAAGTTACCATGATAGGGATGAGGTGTTGTTGTTATCCAACATGAAGTTACCATGATAGGGATGAGGTGTTGTTGTCATCCAACAGGAAGTTACCATTATAGGGATGAGGTGTTGTCATCCAACAGGAAGTTACCATGATAGGGATGAGGTGTTGTTTTCGTCCAACAGGAAGTTACCATGATAGGAATGAGGTATTGTTGCTGTCCAACAGGAAGTTACCGTGTCAGGGAAGTGGTACGGTCGTGTCCAAAAGGAAGTTACCATGATAGGGATCAGGTGTTGTTTTCGTCCAACAGGAGGTTACCATGATAGGGATGAGGTGTTGTTTTCGTCCAACAGGAAGTTACCATGATAGGGATGAGGTATTGTTTTCGTCCTACAGGAAGTTGCTATGATAGGGATCAGGTGGTGTTGTTGTCCAACAGGAAGTTACCATGTCAGGGATGAGGTATTGTTGTTGTCCAACAGGGCGTTACCGTGTCAGGGAAGAGGTACGGTCGTTGTCCAACAGGAAGTTACCATGTCAGGGATGAGGTGTTGTTTTCGTCCAACAGGAAGTTACCATGTCAGGGATGAGGTGTATTTGTTCTTCAACATTAAGTTATCAGTTGTTAGCAGTACAAAGGTAACATTATCTTAAGATGGAATTACACCATAGATGCACACCACTTTTAGCTGTTGTTTCAGGTGATGTTTCATCTCAACAAAAACCTCTAAATATTTGTTTTGGCAGGAATTAGCAATCGCTGGACTCAAAGACTCAAAAATTACTTTGAAGTATCGTACTGTG
>NC_141329.1:346943-424443 GCF_037954235.1 Aulostomus chinensis
GCCTTCCTCTTCATTAGGAGATGTTCTTAAAGAAGGAACTGTCAGTTTCGGTGCCGCCCTCCAGTCCTCTGCTCTGCTCTGCGCTGGTTCCAGCCTTTATGCTTTGGTCCGTCCTGGGCCTTTATGCTTTGGGCTTGTCCCGGCTTCTCTTGCTGCCACTATTGCTGCAGTTGGCCCAGCTCTGCCACAGTTTTCCATCAAAACACCAAACCTCAATGGAGCATTCAAGCCCAGGCCCACTCCAGCCCTCCCCTTTCCTCCCTCCCTGCCCTGTTCCATCTCAGGCTTCTTTCTCCCTTTTACACTCCCTCTGTGTTTAATGGTCGTCCAGGAGGAAGTCCCAGGACTGACTCAATGACTTTTCTAGCTGAGGAGGATTGATTCTGAACCGCTGTCCATACCTGTCCTTTACCTATTAAGTTTAAAATCTTAAATTAGTAGAACAGCTTCTTTTGCATTTAATAATACTACAACCAAAAGATTTCCAATAACCTTTGTGGGCAGAAACAACATTTTTATTGGCATTATATCTAATAAATGGGGTGTATATATATAACATTTATCAACTTCAAAATGACACATGAACCACAGCCTTAGCTTAACATGGAGGCTCATCGCTTAACCATTAGCCAATGTATGTGCATTGAAAGATTGGACACATCGAATAGCGTAAGATCAGATTTGAAGAGGCACCAACCTTGTTCTTGTGACAGAAGCCCATTAGAAACTGCAGGACATTGATTGACGGTTGAAGCCTGCTGGTACGTTTGTCTTTGATCTTCCTAATTATAAAAGCACAAACTGTCTAGCCTGATCGAAAACTCTGAGCTCAATTAATGACTTGCTGTGCAGCCACCAGCCATATAAGTTGTTTCCATTTATTTGTCAAGCCAATTATCAATGAACCTTACATATTTAGCAAAAGAATGAATGTGGGCTGGTTTAGGCAAATGAAATAGATTAGGTCATGCAGCCAGAAGCTGCTGGTGAAGACTGTAGCGATCAGAGTCAAAGAAGAGTCGTCCGTCAGTAAAACTGAGAGCGGTCTTGGGGATTTACCTTACAAGTTGTCACAGTTGAGTACTAGCTAGCATGAGACGTGTTGCTGTCCAGAGATGAAGGCGAGGTTAAAGAAAATCCATGAAGACGGCAGCAGCAGCAACACTCAGCATGCAAGCTGCAGATTCGCTACATCAGAGCTGCTTTAAATTCAAAACCCTCTTCAAGTAAGGGAGTCTTCTGAATTTTCAGTGTTACATCAACCTTTTAAATTTGATAGTTCAAAATGTGTAGCTATGACAGTTGCTTATCCATGTTATCAAATTTTTGGAGTACAGTTATGAATTGTAAAAGGTACTGTTCATCCAAGACATTGAAAATGGTCATACATTCACTTCAGGGTCAAGTGACAGCCTCTCGACAATAATTTGATTTTGTAAAACCAAACATCACTCTGTGCCTTGAGAAAGAGTGAATTTGTCGGCAGTAAACCCCTTGGACTACGGCAGGAGACTCTCCGATCACTTGCATTGCTGATGCAGGATCAGCTTGTCTGTGCATTTATGAATGCACCGCTGAGACGCTAATTCTGGTGACATGGTCGTTTTCTCTGCCGTTAAATAGGGATCGTTAATGTTTGTCCATTTTTGACCAAATTCAACTTGTGCTTCCACGTTGCCCTCAACAGCCTTTTCTTAGCTTGTTGTTTGGGGGGAGAAGCACTGAGGAGGAGTGTAATCTAACTGGCTATTGAAACACTGAAGAAATGATCAGGGAGACTTGATGAGAACTAGCTGGTGTGTTGATGAGTTACGAGCTGTTCACTCAGTCTGCCTGCAGCATCAGACGATATTACTAACTTGTGATATGTCTCTTATTGTGACTCTACTTTGCTGCATCTCATGTTTCCGTCGTCTTTCTGTTCCCCTTCAACATGTATTAGCGTGCAGTTATTGCATGGTACTGTGTGCTATATTAAATTGTTTGTGTATAAATCAGACTAAAAACAGCACGTGTACCTTGTGCTCAATGTCTGAGAACATGACTCATAGTTCTGAGTCTGCGTGGACGTTACCGACAGCCTGATGCATCATCCAGTTCTTCACCACTGGTTTTGACTGCTGTTTTCTTTGGTTCCTGTGTGATCAACCAAAATCAACATCTGCCTCCTCAGATTTGCCATCCCTGGGCTCGTGCTCACCCGTGGCCCAGTTCACTCTGTGTTGATGTGCTGACTTTTCCATCTCTCCAATACAGAGGTTGCATGGGAGAGGGCTTCTTAAAGCTAGCTTCTTTTTTTTTCTCCTGGAGGCTCTGGAACTTATTACAGTCCTCCACATTTTCATAAACGCACCATTCAGCTGGCCGGCGGCTCTGAATGGGACACACTGTCGCCAGGAGAAAGAGTTAATGTGTGCTGGTTAGTAGTGAGAAGACGTGCAGTCACTTGTACTATGTTGTTGGTCAGTGTTGAAGGAATATCCGAGTTTACCGCCTTTCCTCCGATGTCTCAGTCACACCCTTTGTCAAGCGTTCTTTTAAGCTTACATAAAGCATCCATGCATGTGCAATACAAAACTAGCAGTTGTGTATTTACTTATCCTGTTTATTTTTAATCTTTTATTTATATATGTGTGTATATGTGTATATATATCTATCTATACATATGTGTATATGTGTATCTATATATACATATGTGTATATATGTATAGATATGAAGATATATATACACATGTGTATATATACACATGTGTATATATACATATGTGTATATATGTATATGTGTGTGTATATATGTGTGTGTGTATATATATATATATATATATATATATATATATATATTCACTTTATTTATCTTATTTAAGCTTCCTTTCACTTTTTTGTCTTCGTCCCCGTACTGCTGTAATAAAAGTACCCATCCCAAGTACGCGATGACTAGACTTGATCTTATCTGACTGCATTTACGCTTGAGGTTGACTGTTGTCCCTCGTTAGGATGCTATAAAATGACCAGGCATCATAAAATTGTCATTCTGTACAACGAAGTGATGTACCTGACTCTAACCATTTGACTGGTACCATTTTATCTCCAGTTGAGGGAGGTGCTTTCTTGTATCAAATGAGCTATGCTGACAGTGCAGAAATGAGGGGCTGCACTGATGAATGGCACAAACTCCCCAAGGGTTCTGGAAATGTTTTTGTTTTGTTTTTTTAAATAAAAAGTGCACTTTGAATAACACGTACTATCAGTTTTACCTTGTGAATTGTTTAAGAATAGTTTCTTTCAGTCCATGTATGACTCTGAGTGAATTGGAGTTTGGCACCTACGTCTTTGCTAACACATTGTGAATTTTGTGATAGCAGGCCAAAATTTAGAATGTAATATCGATATATAATATCCTGGTCCCGCTAGGTCAGTCCAGGTTAGTACTTTACTGTCTAGTGAGATGGACAACTAGTAGAAATTGCAACTTTTTGTTTGTACCAATACACTTTGCTTTCAAGTTAAAATTCAGCATCCCTGTGAGAATTTCTAATCATCCATTTAGATGTGTCTGCTCTGTGGATGTTCAACCCTTTAACTTCCAGGAGGATGGACTCCTGTGCTATGTGGTGCAGATAACATCCCTGAATGATTTAATCCCTGCATTTGTGTGGCAGTAATCAGTGACAGGGCAGGCAGCCTGGAGGGAAGCAGGCCACGGATGTGATTATTACAGTTGTGATGTCCGTGAGCAGCTAAATGGAGGCACACAGCCGAGGTCTGTGAGGCGGAGCACATTTGACCTGGAAAAGGCTTTAATCTGCAGCTGAAGAACTCTGATGTTGGCTCAGGATTATCATCTTTATCACTACAGAGGCACTGTCAGCAGGGGAACACCCCATACAAACAATACAAACAACAGCTCTGTGACATTGGCGCTTCTCCAAGGGTTTTGCTGTTACACTGATGCTCTTTTTTGTTTTATCTCACAGGTTTCCCAAGAAAGCAAACAGGTAATTATCTTTACCTTGTTATAATTGTGCTTCTCATCGTCTCACAAGGGGTTTACTTACACAGAGGTCCAGATGAAGGAGGTGAGGCAGGTTTTACAGGTCTGGTGTGCTGTTACACAGAAGTCTTCAGAGTTTGGACTGAACCACCCCCCATATACACACTCGCAGGGTGGGACAAAGGGGTCCCTCTTCTAAGAGCGGCCCATCACTGCCTTTCACTGTGAACAGAACAGTGGCCTTTCACAGTCGGGCCGGTATAGGCAGCCATACATGGCCCAGACTGGAGCCTCCTTTCTGTGGACACTCAGCAGAACAGCTCCACATCCTCTCTGGCTGTCACATTATACAGTAGACACACTCAGCAGGGTTCATACACTAGCAGGTCTTCTTGCCACATTATTCTCAGTGCTGAGGAGAACAATTGCTGGTTCTGTGTCAGTCTAATTCCTCCCAGACCACCTCTGGCTCATAGCTTGTCGTGCACATGCAGGGAAGTAGCCAAGATGACACATGACCATCAGTGACATGCCTGAAGAATATGCCGCATATAAAAGTCTACAGTTTTGCACTGTTTAACTGCTTGTTTGAGGAGGGCTTACTTGTCTCTCATGGACATTCCTCTTTCTCTAGAACCAGCAGCATTCTCAGTAAAGACCACCCCCCAGACAAGAAGCCCAAAAGTGATAAAACCTCACTTCCCTCCAATGAGTTTGACCCGACAGGTAATGATCCGCTTTCATTGTCAGACTGTTCTTCTGAGTTTGTTCTCTTGCTTCGTCCTCTCACCTTCCACTCTCTTGTTCTGCCTCTGTCTGTCTTGAAGACATGAAACGTGTGTGATTGGTGGTTAGCTCATGGCATGCTGGGACGGTGAAAGATGCTGCATGTGTCTTTGAACTGCTAGCACTGAGCCTCATTTACCGATATCTTCCTCAATCAGTAGTCCTAATTCTAAACCAGATTAATGGCGTGCTCCTAAATCAGAGAATCTTTGGCACCTGTGTTCTTATATGATGAATCCTATACTTGTCAGTGACAGTTGGGCCTGATTAGCATAGCTAATCACCAGAGCACGAGACTGCAGGGCACTCACTGAAGTCACATAAAAGAATAGAGAAGCCTGGAATACTCAAACAAAAGTCTAGAGGTCAAAGTGTCGGTATGGAGGCCGAGGAACCGCAGCAAGACATGAACAGCAGATGAGCTGTCATTCTTAAGCATCACTTGTGGATGTAAAAATAACAAAGATGTTCACAATGTTCTTACTGGGATTCATTGGGAGCTTTTTATGTTTTGTTCTCTGAAACGATTAATAGAACCAGTCCACAGTGCAAATGTGACAAAAGTGCTCTGGAGTGTGTAGAATCTGTGGTTACCTGAGAAGAAATTTTAAATAAGAAAAGCTGGTCAGAATCTTCCTCAAAACTACACCAGTGGGCGTTTAGAGGAAATCTCTTCTGAAGTGTATTTGGTCGTGAGGCTCATTGTTCCTAGAATGAGCTCAGCTAAGCTAACTGTTGGGCTCTTGCAATTACATGTGACAAAATGGTTTAAATGGGTTTTTTAGATCTCTTTTTTGAAATAGTTCAATAGACAGACTGTGTAATGTGATCATTGTCTCAGTGTAGCTGCCGTGTGGAGCCGTAAACACAGAGTCTGCAGAGCTGCATGTGGAACACTTGCACGTCCTCATCTGTGGTCTCAGTGCACATTTGAAGGGCACTCAAAGCTTCTGTGCGTCCAGTTCACTGCAGGCTGAGGCTGTTAGGGTTCAGAAACAGACAAGATTGATGTGGTGACACAGCTAGAGCTTCTGTCGCCACAACAGGAAAATGCCCTATACCACATGGTGGCTTATCTCTGTGTGATGCAACAAAATAAAGACAAGATGTGTTCCCTTGCTCAGTTACACAAGACATGAACTCTGTGTGTTTTTGTGAGGTGCCTCACTAACATGCTTTTATTTTCTTATGGGTTTAACAATGTTAGCCACAGACGGCCTTTGGCTGCTTAATTGGAACCTACATCTTTATTTGGTCCTCCGTGTTAAAATCTTTATTACGATTTGTCTTTGTATTTCTGACCTTTGCATGCCTGCATGGTTTTCGTCTGTTTGTCCTCTTTGCTTTTCTGCCAGTTACACAAACTTTGTAACAACCTGTTCTCAGATCTTCTCCTGTTTGCATCTCCTGACTTATTTCAAACGTGGTTTGGTTTATTAGGGATGGGCACGAGTTGTCAGATACGTTAACCTGTTTCCAAATGAAGCTACTCCTCGTTCTCTGATTGTTAGATAACCATTGCCATCCTTATTTTGTATTCACTAGGGCTGATGCATTAGGGCTGGATGATTCTTTGATTTAAAATCAAAATCGCGATTGGAGACGAGGCAGCTAGCAGAGGGGAAGGCTGTGATGAATCCAGTTACGCAATTTTACAGCGCAGCACATTTTCCCGAGGGTGACAGACGGGCATCAGATAAGAGATGCGTGCTCCTCATGTATCAGTCATCACTAATCAATCACTAGTGACCCAAGGCCACTGTGTATACCCCCACCAAATCACCAAATGGTGCAGTCTGCCTGACACAGAAGAAGGAGAATGAGATGAGAACATGGAGAGAAACTAGCAGGATCATCAGCTGAGCTCAACTCCTCCTCAGGAGTTCTGGTGCTGGGCGAAGGTCACCTGCATGTAGGAAGCCAGCGGAGCCCAACATACATGTAGACAGGTGCTGCACACGGAGCACATACATGTTAGTGTCACCTGCCCTGAGACTGAGGAGGCGATGAAGCTGAGAGCTGATCTGATGGACCCAGGCCACGTAGAGACACTCATCTCTGTCTCCAGAGACGGAACAAAGTCTGAGACATGGAGCACTGGGATAAACTCAGCCAATTCACTTAATGATTTTTGGGGTTTTTCTACATTCTCCCTGTTAGTTTTAAAATTTTGTTTCCATTTTCATTTTATGAAAGATGAAAGTGATGACCACTTTCTTAAATCTTAATCTGAAGTTCGCATCCTTGCATTAGAATACAGAGCAGATGGTAGTTTGATGGTATCGTGTGGTAACATGCATCCCATCTATGTCAGTGATTATTCAGCTGAAGTTTGGATATAAAAAATAATTACAAATCAAATTACAATATGTCAGAAAAATCACACTTTGATTTTTTTCCCCAAATCCTTCAGCCCCTCCCAGACATCACAAAGTACGGCTTGCACAGCAATTAAAGGGTTGAAACAACCTCTTGAATCGATCAGATCAAACCAGAGCGCGACAGAGCTCGTGAAGCCTAATGAGCTCCTGAGTTCTGCCATGGCAGTTTTATCAAGGGGTCCTCATGAATTGGCCAATGGCTGTACTTCCCTGTCGAGGGTTAAAAACAAATGTTCATCTGGATCTCCGAGTAAATCAACGGGTTCACTCAGTGACTCCTGCCTATCGATACCAATATGTTAGTTTCTTTTGATTTTTCTTCTTTCATGATCAGTTCTCCCTCATGATTTTCTCTTTCATGTTTTGTGTGTTGCGTTGCTTGTGTTGGTCAATGTTGTGTTTGTGTGTGTGTGTGTGTGTGTGTGTGTGGTGGGGGCTGAGCAGAAGCTCTGGTGGTGCAGAAGAGTGGCAGCAGCAGTGTGCTAGCAGAGGGGAAGCCTGAGTCCTGTGGTAAGATGCTCCTGTTGGTGTGACAGCTGCATCCTAACATGCTGCTGGTGGGAAAATGCCTTGAGATGTTGAGACTTTGGGTTTTTATCGTCACCGTTAAGGGTTTCAGGTCGAAGCTGGATGATTATACAATTACAAATTTAAGGCTTTGACTATCAAAAAAGCCATTGAAGTGCTTAGGAACAACGTAGTCTGACCTTTGTTTGTAGCATTCTAATGATCTGGGTTCCTTCCCCTGTGACTGTGGGGCAGAAGCTACTGAGGGTATTAAAGGTCACTTCATTCTCCAGAGTACATTTCCTCACGTTTTAGCAAAGGGTTCCTATAAGGGATCGGTTGAAGCTCTCAATAATACGTGAGCTTCGATGGAGTAGCCTGATCAGTGAACGTGCTGCCCAGGAGCTGCAGAGCCAAAAGATCAACATCTAGTGGCAAATTCACACCAGTTCTTTAACCCAGATGGCTTCATCGTTTTCCTTAACACCTCTGCCCTCTCTCCCTTTCCCATCCCCCCTTAGCTCTACCTAACCCTCTCCTCCCCCCTACCCTGGGGCTTTTGCTTCCCCTAACCTCTCTCCATCTAGTAGCTCCACTCTCCAACCCCCACCTTGCTGCCACTGCCCTTCTCGATCTACTCACCTCTCTGGCTGATGCTGCACTGGCCAGGAAATCACCAGCAGACAAAACAGGACACGAGTTCAAGTGTCTCATCATGCAGAAGTTTTAAGGCAGAAGAAACATACCTCTTGTTCTCAATAACACTACACCCTTTAAGCATTTTGTATTCTTTACATTGTGTTTTGTCCCGTGCAGTCATTAGTGCAGCAGAAGTTAAGCACCAATGAAACACTGCACAAGGACCCTGAAGGGTCTAAGGAAAACCACACGAGGGTCTGATCAGTTTCAAACATCACCTCACAAGTCAGAACACGAGTTAGCAGCCAAAGTAAATTTAAAATTTCCCAAAAATACATTCACCATGCTGGTCAGTTGGAGTACAGCCCTTCTTGTGTGTGTGCAGGATTCCCTATTTATCAGACATGATCTCGAGCACTAGACCACTGCAGGTGAGGTCTATGATGCCATATTGTTTTACACTGTAGTTCCCCCATTTACATGAGATGTTGAGAACATGAGTGAGGAACCTCTCAGTCCTTTGAAGACAAAGTCCTACGTTTGTGTCTGGCAGGTCTGGTCCAGCGATGTGTAATCATCCAGAAAGACGAAAATGGATTTGGGCTCACAGTCAGTGGTGACAACCCCGTGTTTGTGCAGCTTGTCAAAGAAGGTAAGACTGGGTGTCAGACTTGGAAGGAAGAGGAAAATCATGTTCTTGCAGTGATCACGGCTGGCACGGAGTAGTCAGCGTTGACGGGATACTCCAGAGTAACTGCAGCATCATCACGTTGACTTCACAAGCGAGAGCTGTGAGGAGGTCTAATAACCCTGTCCTCAAAGCTGAACAGTGATAAACGAACCTTGAATATTTGCTCAGACTCAAAACTGATACCCACTTGTTAAGCCCTTCTGCAGCACATTGTCATTTTCAATACAGTGAAAGCAATCAAAAATAATCTTTGTAATGAATTTTTCACTTCAATAGTGATATGAATGCGGGCCTCAGCCCTCCATTACAACGTACCCGTTTACAGCCGCACCATTGATCAAGAGTTCATCTGCCGCCTGCTGCAGCCATATTACCCAAGGAAGCGAACAGGCATGGCTAGCTAGCAGTCACATGACTATTCCCGAGGTACAGTTTGGCTGTGGGTGTACTGACCCAGCTTGTTAGAGACATTGACAACGAAACCAGTTACGGGTTCAAGATGCCCCCACGCCAGAGGAGAGACAAGAATAGAATATGTTGGGTTGTCCACGGAGATGGAACGCTGTCTTCAGCTGGCTGACTCAGAAGACCGACGATACTAAAATACAGACAAGGCCATGCAGACATTTAGCATTGTATAAATGGAACAATAACACAATAGAAGCAAAATGACTAGAGTAAAATAACAGGTAAAAGTACAAGTGGAGCAGTCACACATCTGTGGACAGGTCAACTTGTCAGGTTAAGAATGCTGATGGCATTTGGGATGAAGGGCCGAACACATCTTTTCTTGCTGTGCTGAACCTCCTTTAGCCTGAATTTATCAGTCACATGCGTAAAGACATTGTTCAACCAAGGTCAGTATAATTTATATATTAATAGAAAACTGGTAGACTGCCTCAGCTATACTCTGCGGACTGCAGAGTCATAACAACCTGTCTCATACTTAAATCCCTTTGTTTAGGGTGGGGCTGTGAAACAGGTCCTTCTTGTTGTTTAACTATTGTTTTGGTCTGTCAAGATCACGGCCAAATAGTTACTTTGCAACATCTGATCTGCCAAGACTACATGGTTCACCCCTTGTACATGAATATCGACAATTGCACCCTTAACTGTTGGAGTTCTTCTTCCTCCCTTGGAACCTGTTATTGCCATTCCCCCTTTATTTCTTTTTAACCCTCTGTCTCTTCTTTGTTTGCTAGATGGCGCTGCGATGCGAGCGGGTGTTCAGACAGGAGACCGCATCATCAAGGTACTTGGTTTATCTGTCCTCTTAACCGCTCAAGTCAGTGATGAACACAGAGGCTGTAGGCTGCCACCTTCTGGTTACTCAGCGCACCGACGCCCTCTGTGTAATAGTATGGTTTGTACTGCTCACAAGATCAGTGCTGTCTTCCAGGTTAACGGAACCCTCGTCACACATTCAAACCACATTGAGGTGGTGAAGCTTATCAAATGTAAGTTCTATCTAACTGATGCTTGTCTATATTTATTCATGACGATTAAGAGACCTTGAAGTGAATTTAATGTCCTCTTGATTTGCCTGCTCCAGCGGGCTCCTATGTGGCCCTGACAGTGCTGGGTCGCCCTCCAGGGCTCACCCAGATCCCTCTATCAGAGGCAGAATCTGAAATGTTGGGCGTTAGTATTTCCTCTCCAAACTCCCCAGCAGCAGAACGCCCCTACAGTCCTCAGGACCGGCTCTCCGCCTCTCAACTGTCATGGGTACTGACCTGCTTCACTCATCATTCAGATCTTGTCATTCTGAGTTAAATATGTATTGCATTTGTTTTAAATCTGAAATTTGCTTTTTCAAATGTGGTGGAATTCACATCTTTGACACATTAGTCACCTCTTCTGACTTGAGATGGGCAGGCTTTCCTATCAGAGTTCCTGTGACACAAACTTTAAAGGCAACTATTGCTTTTCATCTCTTGTTTGAATGTCACCTGTCTTGCTGTCCAGGCCCTGAAGGAGGAGTACAGCAGAAACTCCTCCCCCAAACTACTGAAAGACTTCCAGGAGCCTAAGAAACACATTCCACAGCTGCAGGGCCAGCTCTTCAAGGCCAGCGGGCCAACGCAGGTAACACAGCCAGGCTCCGTGGGATGACTATCACCAACAAACATGCAAGCAGTCTTTGTGTGTAGACGATCTAGGGATCGTCCCAGACTAACATTAACCCTAATCTCATAAGAGGGTTAGGGTTTTCTGTTGCAAGTCTCCCTTTGTTTCACTCACTGTGGCCTGTATTATATACATGATGTCATCATATCTCACCTCTTCTGCATCTCAAAACAATGTGGTATGAACGGACTACTGGTGGTCACAACACGTTTCAGGAGAAGCTTTGTGAATTCCCCTGAATGTTTAGGAGGCTGTTCCAGGCGCAGATGCAGATGATGGTAGCATGTTTGAGATGGAACCCACCCCCCCGTCTAAGGGAGAGCACAGGACGGACCTGTCCTGGAGCAGCAATCCTGTAAGTTCTGTCCAGCTCTGCTAATCAGAATTCTTCTGTGAGATGATGATAAATGAATCAGTTGCACTTCATCAGATTAAAATGTCTCACTCACTGAGTGTATAACCCAACAGATCTCATGTGGACTTGGATCTCCGGAGAGTTTGTGTACGAGGGAAGTGTCCTGTCCCAGCCCAAAGAGCACCCCCAGGAACAGCTTCAACTCCTGCCACTCCCCAGAGACGGAGGACACCACTGACCTGGTAGATCAGCACGCCACCCTCCACAAACTCACTTACACTTGTCTGTTTATTTAAACAATAGTTAAACTGTAATCTTACTTAATAAAAAAAGTATATTCATGATGCAGAAGAGGGAGGGATTGCAGGAGGCTGGTAGAGGGTCCTCCTTCCACTGGAAAACACAGCAGCAGAAGAGCACCAGTGGAAATGATTCAACCATCATCTCATGAATGTTGGCAGGGCGCACGTGATGTAGCACCCAGCTACAGCAGAGTCACTTAGTTATTCTCCTTCCCGCTGTGCACTGTAATATATATGTGTAGTATCATGTGAAATGATCTAAGTATGTATGGAATGACATGTATGAGGAGAAGTGGTAATGTTGGCGTGCTGTCCCCAGGACTCTCTGTCCCCCACCACAGTCAGCAGTCCCTCTTCTTCTCGCCTGGTCTCCCAGATCATCGGAGCCGAGGACGACTACTTTGATTCAGACCAGGAGCAGGTATGTTACCACACAATTACACACCTGTGACATCCATGATATCTTAAAATGACCGTTGGTTGCGTGTAAGGCCAGAACACACCGTTGAGCTTGCGTGCTGTTTGCAGACAAATGGCCAGTGTAACCGCTTTAGCAGCATTGAGCAGCTCAAGTCTCGGCCGGCCCACCTTGCAGCCTTCCTGCATCACGTCATCTCTCAGTTTGACCCCGCTCCCGTGGTGAGGCCCTCTTCCTTCTCACCTGCAGAAAAATTCCTTATGTTTTCATTTGCAGTTCTTTTGCAGCTGGTACTTATTGCTCACACTCTTGTGTTGCCAGCTGTGCTACCTCTATGCTGACCTCTACAAGCAGACCAACTCCAAAGAGACCAGACGGGTGTTCATGGACCTCCACACCTTCTTCATCGATCGGGGAGCAGTAAGTGCACTCCTCATTGAAGGAGATTACGCTCAGCAGATTCTCTCTCTGGAGTCACAATTTATTCGGGCCTGAGCCCGAAGGTACTTCGGGGCGAAGACCCTATTATTTAATCCGAAATGTGTTGATTTTCTTGGAAAAGGTTGTCACCATTGAATCATGATTTGGTCAGCCAGGTGCTCTCGTGATGCCTGTACTCGTTGTTCACAAACTTAACAGGTAGCAGGAGGATTCTAACTTCCTCCTGAGTTTTAATTTGGTTGGAAAAATGGGAACTGTGGGCACAAGAAAACAGCATTTTATAAATTAGGCATCACAGTGCAGACATAGTCCTCTAGTATCAGTGAATACTTCATCTGTCTCCGTGGCAGGTGGACAGTCGTGACTGCCTGATTGCACGTTTCATCGACTTATTAACGATTTTGTCTGCTTTCACACAAGCAGGTTCTGTGCTTCATTTCCCCGTTTCCTTTGTTGAATTTTGGTATAATAACTTCTTTTTTCAATTTTGTTGCTGGCGAGTATTTATCACATGTTTGTTTGTTTCAGAATTTAAAAGTTGCAGTTCCTGAATCCATCTCTGCTGATCTGGGTAAATATTTCTCTGCTGGTGTGATTCTGCCTGGTGCTGCGGTGACAGGAGTGATACCTGTGTCCCCGCAGCACGTCTTACAGGTGTTTCACCTCAGTTCAAGGCAGCATGTGTGCTTCCTGCTGGGTCATGAAGAAATCAAACGCTCTTGTCATATGTTGTGGGGGCGTGGGGACATGTTGTAACTGCCCGTGTGCTCACAGACCGGCGGCGGACAGAATTGATCCCGGAGGAAATCAACAGACAGCACGTTCAAACACTGCAGGACTCTTTGCTCGCTGACATCCAGAAGAATCTGGACGATTTCAGGTAAAACTCTTAATTTGTTGCTGTCGTAGCATATCAGGCTACGTTGGCATGAAAACTCTAGATGAGTTCAAAAATGTGTGTGTGCATATGTGTGTGTGTGTGTGTGTGCTTGTGGTTATGTGCGCGCGCGTGTGTGTGCGCTGCCACTCGTCTCTGAGGCCTTGTCTGTGTGCCGATACCCACAGACAGAAGCGCAGTATGGGCCTGACTGTGGCAGAGGTGGAGCTGGCCCGACTGGACCAGGAGCGGGTCAGAGACCGGGTCACTATGGAGCGCGAGCGCTCATATGCTGAGAATATCATCACCAAGATAGAAGATATCCTGTGAGTAGTGGACAAGCAAACCCCTGCTGTCGTCGTCGCTGCGTCACTTGCAGCTGCTCATTTGCATCTGGTCTTTCTTCTGTGCGTAGGGTGACGGCTCAGACAACAGAGGAGGAGAAGTGGTGAGCACATTTAGCCGCAGTTGTCACAGTGGACATGACAAGTCCTTCTCCAATGAAAGCAGGGGTCACCTGGAGCTGGAAGGGCTCCTGTGGGTCCTCCAACAAGCTGTGTTAGCAACAAAGCGACATTACAATATTGGAGTCTTTTTACCATCGTGTCATTTTTCAGACTTTTGATTCGTGCAAATTCCAGATTAAAGCAGTCGTCTGCTATGTAGATAATTATTGATAATGGATGTCAGTGCTTGCTCAGTGTTTGATGTTGGAGGAGAAAGTTCACATAACCACATATTGGTGTCTTGGACAGACTTAAAGAAAACATGTAATTTATGTATAATATTTATATTAAATAAGTCAACAGGTTGAAGTGCCGTATGGTGGCAGCAGTACCAGATGGTTTGTACGGGAAGCGCTGCTGTGGCATTTGGTGCTCACAGTATGGACACTCATTCTGTTGTTTTCCTGGTTAAAATTGAGAAGCAAGCTCAGGTGTGCGTGTTTTTCTTACTCAGCACTACTATGCAGTATGTCATCTATACATACATGAAGCACCTTGGAGTGAGGGTCAAGGAACCTCGCAGTCTGGAGTCCAAGAGAGTCCGGATCAACTTCCTTCCTAAGATTAAGGTATTTTTCCACAGTGGTGCTTCTTCCCCCCTGCCTGGCCTCCATGACATCCTCTTCCTCCGTCTTCTTCATTAAATACAGAAAAGCATAAAGACAGAAAAGGAAGGAGAAGAGAAAGTAAAGAAACCCAGATTTCCCAGTATTCTGGGACCTCAGCGGAGACCCAGTCGCATTGAAGCAGCATCAGGTGAGCTGGAACCACAGAACAAGTCAAAATTCTAACTGTTCCAGAACCTTTTGAAAGTCTGACAACACTGCTGTCTGCACTCAGTGGGTAAAGCCCTGGACAGCCGTCCCCGGCCTCAGAAACAGCTGTCTCAGCCTACTCTGGGCGCCAGTGAGCACATGGACGGTGGTCGTTTAAGAGGCAGCCAGTCCAGTGAAGGCTCTGAGCTCACAAACTCCACATGCGCCACCACCTCATCCCCAAACAGCGCCACCTATAGCTCCGATGCCAGCCGAGACTCTGAAATGGGTGAGTGATGGAGCCCTCAGTTCGAGGAGGAAGCTTTCCAAGTGTTTTAACTTTGTCTGTGTCTCTCAGGTGGGACTCCAACCTCAGGCCTCTCCAGGTGGAGTGACGGCCTTCAGCCAGACCACCTGGACGGGTTACCCTACCCTGCTTCGCACTTTGATCTTTACAGTTTGGACCAACTTCAAGAGGAAGACCGAGAGACTGACAGGTGCCTTTACAGTCAAAGCAGCAGCGGCGCTTGATGCTTCACTTCACACAGCAACTTTGTGTTCTCACCATTTTCTCTGTTGGTATTGTAGAGCCCATGAGGGAACACCAAAGGCCGCACGAAGGTGAGTTTACCTGTTGGTTTAACCCCTTGGCAGAAATCCAGATGTCTAAGATTAAAGTAAACTACATCTCTACCTTGGCCAGGCTTGAGGGACTGAGTGCAGCTGATGTCCAGAGTGAGGACGACCAGGGAACAGACTCGGAGCATGACCCGCCAAACTGGCAGCAGCTGGTGGGACGAGAGGTCCTCGCAGGTCTCAGGCCTCATGAAATCAAGCGGCAGGAAGTTATTAATGGTGAGAGGAGAACCAGAGGACCCCCCCCCCCCCCACCCCACCAAGCCTGCCACAAATGAGCCGCCATCTTGAATTGTAATACTGTGTGTCTGCAGAGCTGTTCAACACGGAACGTGCACATGTACGAATGCTGAGAGTTCTGGATCACGTTTTCTACCAGAGGCTCTCGAAAGAGGCCATCCTGCCACCTGCGGACATCAAGAACATCTTTACCAACCTGGAGGACATTCTACAACTGCATGGTACACACTCTCACTCACGCACACAGTCACACACACATTTGCACACACTTAATGTCCATTGGTGTGTGTCCCCTTTGGATTTCAGTTTCAATACTGGAGCAAATGGCAGCTGTTCGCAAGAGAAATGAGTCTTCAGTCATTGATCAGATAGGAGACGACTTGCTCTCCTGGGTGAGTTCAGTTCTCAGGCTGGAATTGTGTTTCCTCTGTCAAACATTCTTTTATATTGAAAACATTTCAAGATGACTTTAAAGAAATTGAACTGTAACCTGAAATTGATTTGCACGGCCCCTCATCTGTTTATTTAGACTTTTTATATGTAGAGGAAATGACACGGGTCACTGGCAGTTTTTGAAACTTTAATTTGTTCAACTTGCTTATCACAACATCATAATCTTGAAAGACTGAGGCTCAAAGCAACTGTGCAGTTCCTCTTGAGCACCAGCGGAGGCCAGGCGGCGCAGGAGTGACGCAGCCGTGTCAAAGGATGGCCCAGATTTGTCTGACGTCTCCGTATGTGGATGTAGATGTCACGCAGTTGCAGCCTCGTCTGCAGGGTCCCCCGAGGCTCTGAGCATTAATCTAGCCTACATTTAAACCTAAACTACCAGGACTTAAGCCTGGCCTCCTTTTGGGAGTTACTGGTTAAATTCTAAACATCCCTATGACAACTAGCCCTGACCCACAGTGACTGAAGGACTGCATCCCGGCTTGTTTTGGGTGGTTACAGTTCAGCGGTGGCGAGGAGGAGAAGATCAAGCTGGCAGTGGGAACGTTCTGCAGTAACCAGCCTTTTGCTCTGGAGATCATCAAGACCAAGCAGAAGAAAGACTCGCGCTTCACCTCCTTCATCCAGGTGAGAACGTTGCTTCTCATCAGCAACACGTCCCAGAACACCTCCGCTGTGTGTTTGCCCCTCAGACCTGTTTGTCGGTTGTTTTTTCGCAGGAGGCAGAGAGTAACAGGTTGTGTCGCCGCCTGCAGCTGAAGGACATCATTCCTGTAGAGATGCAGAGGCTCACCAAGTACCCCCTGCTGCTAGACAACATCTCCCAGTACACAGGTACTGCACCCTGCGTGATGCTGTGATGTCATCTAATCACATGACCTCCCTGATCAGAGTTCATCCTTTTTATCTTCTCGTTCTCTCAATTCTATGAAGCAAAAAAATCAATAAATTGGTTCAGCTGAAGGTAACCATGGAAACCTCTAGTTATACCCAGTTAGCAGTTCTAGTGTCATACACTACCCCCCCCCCCCCCGCTCTCTCTGCCTCTCCCTCTCTCCCTCTCTCTCCCCCCCCGGTGAGATTTATGCTGTCTTAACTGGTTGAGGGAACATCAGAAGTAAAGTGATGGTGGTGATGATGTCATCTGTCTGTCTGTCAGAGAACACGCTGGAGAAGGACAAGGTGAAGCAGGCGGCCGACTGCTGCAGGAAGATCCTCAACCACGTCAACCAGGCGGTGAAGGAATCGGAGGACAAGCAGGTGCCCTTTCTCTTCTTCTGTCTGGCCCTAGTGGGTTCTCCACTTCCTGGGTTCCCCCCCAGGTGGTGGCCTCACTCTCGGAGCGCTCACTTAGCCTCTGTTTGTCCGCTGTCATTGGTTTAGAGGTTGGAGGACTACCAGCGAAGGTTGGACCTGTCGTCTTTGAAGCAGACCGACAACCCCATGATCCTGGAGCTAAAGGTGACGGATCAACTCAGGCTGAACTGCGGCTGAAGCTTCCTCGCTTGTACCTCCACACCCTGGAATAGAGGGTCAGACCCTTCGAAGCTTTGTCTTTATTATTTCTCCTTGTGCCTCCTTCAGAACCTGGATCTGACCAAGAGGACTATGGTGCATGAGGGACCTCTGTCATGGAAAGTGAACAAAGACAAGACTATTGGTTTGTGTCAGCACATAATAACCAGTTCATCAGGGTTTGGACCTCGGCATCCGGTTGAGGGTAAAGTCTCTCTGTGTCCTTTCAGAGTTGTACACTCTGCTCCTGGAGGACATCCTGGTTCTACTACAAAAACAAGATGAGCGCCTCATCCTCAAATGTCACAGCAAGAACCTGGCGGGCACGGCAGACACCAAACACATCTTCAGCCCCATCATCAAGCTCAACACGGTGCTGGTGCGCTCGGTGGCCACAGGTCTGTTTGAACCTCGCAACTCTAATCTGATCATTCATCTGGATTGGTGCTATAAACAGCCCGTCTGTCCCTCCTGTCTCCTGCCAGACAACAAGTCCTTCTTCGTCCTCTCCATGTCAGACAATGGCGCTCAGATCTACGAGCTGATGGCGTCTACAGTCTCCGACCAGAGAACGTGAGAACAGACCTGCTGATTCTCTCCGTTTGTTGATCCGGTTATTAAATCAGTCTCTTCCTTCACCAGCTGGCAGCGGCTCATCAGCCAGAGAGCTGACGCCATGAAAGTGAAACCTCACAGCGTCATACCGTTACCTCAGACCGAGTACGTGTCTCGCCTTCACACATTCATCACATCACAGGTTCTTTGAGCTGGTACGAATCTAATCTAATGACTGTGTGGCAGTGGGGAGCGAGACGGGGTGGACATCATCACCGCCGGTGTCTCCAGGCTGAGTAAAGATCCTGACCGCACGTCCACAGGCAGCACGCAGTCCACAGGTGAGCCACGTCCGTGTGCTGGGTGATGTGTAACTCGTAACGCGCTGCTCAGCACTGGATTTATTCGTTCTCAGAGAAAGAGAGCAGTCCGGCCGCCAGGACCACGGCACAGGGTTCTCTGTCTGCTAGTAACCCTTTTGAGGGTGTGAAAGCAGAGGAGGAGGAGGAGGAGGAAGGGTTCATGAACCCAGAGCTTCCCTACCAAGTAACTGAGGAGAGCAGAGAAGGAGACTCCTTCAACCTGTTTCCCTCAAGAGCTGACGAAGCACTGAAGACCTGTAAGTACTCAGAACACACTCCTAATGTACTGCATGTGCACATGACTGGAGTGACAGTCCACAGATCACGTCACAGGTGTGTCCCCACCCCCCAGTGGCAGCGTTAAAACAGGTGCTGGTGACCCAGCTCATGTCTCAGGAGGCTGCGGAGCGAACCAAGCGCTCCTCAGGGGCCCGGCTCCTCAGGACCACGTCTCTGAGGACCCCTGTAGAGAAATGTGCACGGGTGATGGTCCACAACGGCTCAGAGAGGAGCAGCTCTCAGACAGAGGACGTCACTCAGGACCTGGGCTCGGGGGACACCGGCTTCTTCGACTCTCCTGAAGATTATGGTGAGTCACAGTGCAAGTATGAATACAATCATAGACTTAGGCCACTAATTAGCCTCCGATTATCTCAGCAGGATATTTAGTGCTGGAGGGTTACGGTGGTCCGGGGGAGAGCAGCACAGATGATGACATCATGGCGTCAACCACAGGGAAACAGCTGAGCGCCTCACAAGGCTGCGCCACCGACTCTGGCATCAACCTGAGGTTTTCTTCTACATCACATGCTGGCAGCCTGTCGTCCTTTAGCAAACAAGTCCTGTGTCACCTGAGGAACCTCCAGGCCAACCTCAACTATCTGAAGGTGTGGATTACTCCATTGTTCTCTGTATTACTACAACTACAACTACAGTCATGTCCATGAACTGCGTGAGCTCTCTAACAGTGAATGTATCTTCTCCTCAGGAGGTTGAAGCCAAGTACAATAATCTAATACGCCAAAGGTCAGAGAGGTCAGCCGCAGACTCAGACGGAAACAAAGGTTGCCTCAGTCATTCACTGTCATCTGTCACTTCTTGATTCTGTCGGTCTTCTCATCACACGCCTCCATTCTGTCCCCAGATAAGAGATAGTGGATGTGCCTGCTGGACCCAAACAGGACGCACCGGCTCCTGGTCTGTTCCTACATCCGTGTCCTGGACTTTCTGGACGTCTTTTAAGCGTGTCCTCTCACTGCTGAGCCCCCTTCTTCATCGCAGCCCCCCCCCCCAGACAATGAGTGACTTGAGTGTGAGCAGAAACCTTTGGACGGGTGGAGTCACTCCCCCATCAGCACAAGGCAATCAGGGAGGTGGGATTGCCCCCCTAACCTCACCCAACTGTCATCTTTGACCCGAACTCCCTGCAAGACAGAGAACTTATACCAAAATGTACAAAGATATGTGTGTTTGATATATATACATATATATGTATATATATTTATATATATGAAACACAGAACAAGAAAAGGAAAATTTTAAAATATTGTATTAAGATTTTTTTAATCCCAAGATGTATTTATTTCCGTTTGTTTCGTTTTTTTTTTTAAGTGTTTCCTGCTTTGCTTGCATGCTTTTGGCCGTGGTGTTGCTGTTTAGGCTGCTGATCCTGCTTCCATCACACGGTTGGTGTGAGTGTTGAGTGCATGCTAGCATACACACTTGCTAGCCCACTGCTAGCCTAACTGTTAGCCTGGCAGCTGTTAGCCTGTCTGCTAGCCTGTCTGGCAGCCCGATGGCTGCTAGCCCAGCACCCCCTGATGACATGGTAGGAATATCTTCAGACTGCTAGAGGTCAGAGTTGCACTGGTGATTGGTAGATCCCATAAAACTCAAGTTGTGTGTAAAGTCTGGAATTTCAGACAAATTCCAAGTGTGGTGTTAACTAGAATGAAGAGTCTGAAGGCTCTGATCTGGTCCTGTTGCATTTCCGTGCGCCTCCTTCATCCTCCTCTTCCTCCGATGTTTCCTTTGTGATGCTCCTCCTCCTCCTTTTCCCTGCCAACACGTATGGGTGTCATCGTCCTCCTCCTCCTCCCTCTTCATCTCACCTGAGCTGAAAACACCTTCTCCACCAGGGGGGTCCGTCAGCGCCTGACACGATGTTGCTTTTCCAGCTTCTGTTTGCAGCGCTGATCTAACTGCCTGATATGCTAATAATGTCATGAAGTTCAACATATACTGTACAATGATCAAGTTGGAAGGTTATGCATAACTTTAATAAATAAATGGTGCCATGACACATTGAAAAAGGAATAAACTCTGACTTTGTCTCTGCTGTGTACTTTTACTACACTGATGATCAGTTTCTTCTTCACTACTTATTTAATTGTCTAACTCGAGTAAAACAACAAAGATGAAACCTGTGGGATTGTGGTTGAGTTACAGCTGATGGGTGACAGTTTTTGTGAGGCAGCACGTCTGAGTGGGTCTGTTTGACCTCGCCAGCATCAATCTTTCACACGCCAGCCGCGTTCCTCCAATTCTGACACAAGACTGAGTCATCCGAGAACTGCAGAAGAGAAGTTCAAGTCTTGAAACTGAACCACCAGGAGAGTGCCTGCTAGCTGAGGAAGCCGTAGCTGCCGTCCGTTTGCCTCGCCACGCTCGCAATGAGCTTCAAGATGAAAGTGCGTGTTCATACACAATGGATGTACAACCAAGTTTCCTCTCTAATGAGGCTTCAGAGGGAAACATTCTGCATTGTTCCTTGGTTTATCTGACAGCTGTAGTTTCTTTTCAGATGGAGGTTTTATAAAATCCGTATGCAGAATATATTCCACTTGTTACTCGTACCCCCAACCGTTTGTCACCAAGCTTCTGCCCAGCAGCCATTTTGATGTGCGATGCCCATCACACTGATTCAGGAGGCGTGAGCTGCACCACAGGTTGAGACTACAGGCAAACGTCTCAGTTTGGCTGCTACGTCTGTGATTCTGTGGAAGCGGTTCAAACTCTGCACGAGTGACAGCAGTACGAGTGTACTTTTACTGTAATACTTCAACTACACGTTGTGGTTGCACAACTGTTCATAGCTGCTCTCAAGTCAAATACCACTAATCTAGAAAGTCTGCTGCAAATATCAGACCCCGATGACGATGACCAGCAGGTGGTGCCCTTTCACCATGAACCCTCCTGCCAAGGAGACCCACCCTGAAACCTGCAGTGACATCAGTCTCCTCAGGAACCGAGGAACCCACTGATTCTACAGATGTGAGTCTGAAGTCAAGTCAAAGGACTCAGAGATGTCTTTCCTTAGGTGGACCTGGTCCAGGGTCGTCCAGCACTGCAGGACCTGCTGCACCTGTAGCAGGCAAGTCATGTGACCGTACACTTGCTGTGTGTGTGAATGGAAATCGGGGAGCAGATTCAGCTGTGCTGCAGAAAACAGCAGTGGGAGATGGAGGACCAAGCAGGCGGGACATGAATGATAGGTGCAGGAAGACTGAGGACAAAGAAGAGACGCTCTGTCATTGATTGTCTCGTTTCTCCACGTGCTCCTGCCACGTGGCTAATTGGAGTGGTGAAGACAAAGAGGGACAGAGGAGTCAGTCCACGTCAAGTCTTCCTCCCCCTCCTCCTCACTATGCAGCTCTGATCTCCAGCAGGAACAAACCCTACACGAGGAGGAGGAGACCTGCGGCGCTCCTTTACTTTCACCGCCAGCTCAAATAGACCATCAACGTGTGTACTTCTACATTTGTACAAATATTCAATTCAGGCTGCAAATGAAGTTGAGGATTTGACGTGTCTACCACAGAGAAGTGACGGGGGATGATTACAGGCAGTACATCATTATGGTTGTTGCTATGGGGATTAATTCCAAGATGAGGACGCTTGAGTAAATAATTCACCTGTGACAGGAAGTAGTTTTCTGTCGAATGTGCATCAGCATTGCTGCCAACAGCTCTGAATAGCATGACGGAACAGAAGATCCAATCGCACGTATGTGTACATGTTTCTGACCCGAAAACAGTTTCCTATCAATATGCTAATGCTTCAGCCGTATTAGCATTCCCACAGTATGCAGCCGCCCGTCTGCAGCCTTCCTGCAGCTCTACGGAACCGAGTCCTCGCCTGTGTGAGTGCTGCCGATGAAATGAAGAGGATGTTGACTGCAAGTTACACCACAAAGACACCATGACACTGGTACACTTACACCTTTCACTGCTACTCCCTGACATCACATGCTACACCATGACGAAGTTACGCGGCCCAGTCACACCATGACACTGCGAATGACGAGGTTCCACCGGCATCGTTAACGGCACCGTCAGCACACAACGTGTTCTTTCCCCTGTGTGACTGCGGTGTGTTGTTGCCAACTGTAGCCTCAGGTTCTGCTCTGAACTTGCAAATGTCGTGTTACCTTCAGAGACACTTGGGCTGCAACCAGTGATTCCTTGAGTCTCTGTTTCAGCTCAAACTAGTGTGACCTCATTATCTGGGCTGCCATGTGATTGGCCAATCAGATGCTTTGACAGCAGCTGATTGGCCAAGTGTACCAGTGTATCTGAATGGGAGGAGGAGATTAAACCAGAAGAAAATAAAGTTGTAACTCCATCAGGCCTGCTCCAGCCCCTCAGTGTCCAGGGTCAGCTGGTGGAGCAGGTGGAGGCTTTTAAGTACCCGAGGACAGAGGTGGACACCTGCCTGTCCTCCATGCAGGACGCTGACTCTGTGCACCTCCACCTGCTGAGGACACTTAGGACTTTCAACGTCAGTCAAAGTATGTTAAGACTGGTGTGTACGTCAATCACTGAATCCACTCTCACCTTCATCTTTTCCTCCTGGGACAACTTTCTCAATCGCACATAGAACAAAACTCTCCTGCATCATCAGTCAGGGCAGCAACAGAACCGGTTCACCCAAACCTGCTGTCAGAACCGTGCAGCCGCCCAATGATGAGGAAAGGACTCTTCACTCTCACTCAGCCCTCCTTCAGGCGGACGCTGTGGAGCACCGCTGGCCCGCGAGAACATTTACACGAAATCTTTCAGTCCCTCCGCCGTAACCACTTGGAACCAGAACATGAGATAGCAAACGCAGTCCGCTGCTGTCTCTGCACGCGTGTTTCCTTTTGACACTGGTGTGTCTCGACAGTTTCCTTGAATGAGTGGGGTTGCGCCTGTGAGCCCCGGCAAAGAAGAATTCCTGCCACCATTTGAGGCAGACAATAAAGTTCATCTTGTCTTCTAAGCCTGCAGTGAGAGGGGGAAGGGCGAACAGTCCCGGTGCACTCATCGTGTTTATATCCAAGGCCTCCTCCGCTTAGGCTGAAATGCCAGTTCTTAGTTTGGAGTGTAAATGCACGTCGGAAGCCATCTTAGATTGAAGATTGCTTGTTACACGTGCCTCAGTTATCAGCTGGTTTCTGAACGAGGCCCTCTGACCGTCTGGATTGATCTCCACGCCCACCTCTCGTCCTGCATCGAGCAGAAGCCGATATCAGCTGGATTGGACGGCAGATCGATGAGCTCTCCACAGTCTGATGAGTCTGTGACCTCCCTGGAGGAATCCCTGTCCTGAGCACACCACCGAGCCGGGCCAGACGCGGCTCCCAGAGATAAATGAATGAACTCCTTCAAGCAGGAGGAATGCGCCAAAAATGTGCTCCTTCAAGACCTCCTTCTCAAGCATCACAAAAAAAGCCGCCGCTCTGGAGTGTTGTGACGAGACCCCAAATGATCAAACTGGCCAACAATGAACGGAAGCCCGTGGCTTGGCTTTTATGCCGTCTAATTAGCGCGCTGCACTTTGATAGACGACCTGGGCTCCTAAAAAGTGAGGAGCAGGCCAGCTGGCACCAGCTCGCTGTGGAGGAGAAACCAGAGAGAAGCGAGGTGCTGAGCAGTGACCCGGGACCACAAGTAGCCCAGCTCAGTCACCGCCAAAATCCGAGTCGGTCCCGATGATGACTCACAGAGTCCGGATCTGAGCAGAGCGAGAAAAACAGAGACGAAGCAAGAACAAAGAAGTCCAGCTACCGTGTCCTGAGGCTGTGTGACGTCTCGTCAGCAGGGAATGAGAAGTGCATCTGACGCAGCAGTCTGAGGCTTTCGCTGACCAGAGCTGAAGTACCGGCCGCAGACGCCAGCTCCTCCTTCAGTGACCCCCAATACTTGCGAGGAATCATGAGGCTCATGTGTACAAAGTTCAGCTGCCTGTGTGGCGCTGAGGGTTGCAAGTGGCTTGTTGCAGTTTTCTGGCGTATTCTTCAAACCCTTTCCTGCTAATTCCAACATGCTGCCTCTAATGAGCTGCTGATGCCGACTGCTGGCTCGCTCATGTTTTCCTCATGAGCATGAATGCTGCATGAGCTCCGGAGCGCAACACCTTCATTTTACATTGACAGTATTTGTACACAGTGAATTTAAAACGACTTCCATCCCAAGACGCAAGTGGAAGATGGAGTCAGCTGGATCCCTCCCAGGAACCCCACTCTCATTTACACGGACAAATGAATTCAACACGGCCATCCTGAGAGGAGAGCCCGGGTCACACCTGCGTGGTCACGCTTCCACCGGACAAGGAGCGCCTCAGATTGATGCTCAGAGTCCGGCAGCGACGTCACTGCTTTCATGAGGTAACCATGCAGGTCAGTCTTGAATGTGTGGAGAGATGAAGCCAGGTCAGCTGGTTTCATCTGGCTGACCTGCTCCTGCAATAATAATCAATAAATAATCAATAATGTCCAGGTCACAACAGAATGAGTCTTCGTGAAGGAGAAGAGGAAGACGAGAGTGAGCAGCCAACCTGACTGGAATAGGAAGGGAATCTTTTCTTCGGTCGTCGGCTGCGATTCCCTCCGCAGGCTGGAGGCCCCGACGGCCCTTTGGAGCATCCAAGCGGGGCTCCTGCCGTCCGCTGAGCTCACCTGCAGCGTCCTGCTGCCTTTTGAAAAGGGCAAGAATTCCGTGGACTTTAATAATCCGGTAAGGCGTGAAGGTGAGCCGTCTCTCTGCTCACACGCGGGTCCTCGGCCCACCAGTCAGGCATGGAACCTGCCAGGGTCTCAGATCCACTCCCTCAATGGGGGCTGCTGATTCTGGACCACATTGTAATTCCCTCTGTTGATGGAGGTCAGCACTGACGCTAACTGCCCCCCCACCCCCCAAACAAACAAACAAACAAACAAAAAACCTGTGATAAACCTTTCACACTGAAAAACGCGTGTCAACGCAGGTTTTTGGACCCTCATTCAAGCTTCCAGCAGACGCGGGTCTGAACTCCCGCTGTGAGGCTGCGTGCTGCGTTTTTCTCTCTCGTACGTCATCGCGCTGACAACGTCATCATTACAGCTAAACGTGCGCTGGAACACTGAGAGGGAAACAAATGACAACCTGGACGTCGCTGAGTCGAACGTTGTCTCTCTACAAAGCAGACAAACTCGCAGATGGAAAATGGCCGAGCGCCACTGCAGCGGAGGAGGATGGAGTTTTTGGCTCGACAGGAAGGGGGCAGCAGAAGCTGCAGGTGAAGCCTGACAGGTGGCACAGAGACACAATCAGGATGCGACAGGAAGGTCGCGTGAAACCTGAGACGACGCGGGTTGCCTTTTTCACACTGCAGGCGAGCAGAGCCGCTAAACATCCGGGTCGCTTGGTGAGTCGGTCGACGCGGGTCGAGATGGGGGGGGGGGGGGGGGGGCATAGGTATCTGTCCTTAATGAAGTGAGTAATGGTGATTGACACCTGGTCCAGATTAGTCCTGAGCAGAGGGAAAGAAGTGTGTGTGTGTGTGTGTGTGTGTGTGTGTGTGTGTGTGAGAGAGAGAGAGTGCATGAGTGTGTGTAAGTGTGTGTGGGGCTCCCTGTGTTCTAGGGGTTTCTGGGTGCCCTGGTGGCCTGGTCCTGACCTGCCTGCTATCCTGGATTGGGGGCATGATGTCCTGGTCCCCCACATCAGCTACAGTCAGCTACCCACAGCATCCAAGACAAACCGTAGCATACACACACACATACACACACGCGGTGCACAACTGATCCATAATCACACACTCAGACGTTTATGTTAAATTCTATTAAACCAAATGGTAAATTTGCACTGGAAATTCTGCACCCAATGTTTTTCTTTTTTCCTTTATTATTGTTACTGTTGGATTTCTTTTTTGTTGCTATTGTTGTTCGTGTCCCCCCCCCCTTGTCTTCCCCGTCCTGTCCCTGTTCTCTCTCCTGTCCTCAGTCCGGACGCTTCATCAATGAACCAACACCTTTCCTAGTAAAGTTAAACACAGATGGTGACAGGAGGAGTTAACAGGTTCCTCCTTTGCAGAGTAAAACTGCTTCAGCACAACGAGGCAGCAGGAACATGGATGCTGCTGAACAGGACAGGGAAGAGAGAGTACGACTGATGTTTGATCCCAGTGGCGTGAAGCTGCTTCCAGACGGGACAGGGATTTGTTCCACAAACACCAGGAGGAACAGATTCTTGGAGCAGCAAAAGACTTTATAGTGCGTTTCATATTTAAAGGGTTTCTCTGTTGCATTCATTATTCATGACTCTGCAACAATCCAAGTTAATCGTTGGGGGAAACAGGACCAGATATTATTGAGAACAGGCTGCCAATCTACCATAAAAATGCGTGGTTGACCAGCAGAACTCTGACCAATCAGGTGGCATTCATGAAATAATCACGAGGGGCTTTGTGCCTGAACAAGGTCGTGACACGTCCGTCCTAGAGCCTCGTTCAAGAGAGGAAATCTGCCCAGCAAAACTTTTTACGGGGAAGAAAACACAGAGGAGGGACACCGTCCCCCAGGACAGATGGACACTGCAGAGGACACCTCCACCACTACAGGATGAAGGCAAATGAACAGAAGACA
This sequence comes from Aulostomus chinensis, assembly GCF_037954235.1. Taxonomy (NCBI): domain Eukaryota; kingdom Metazoa; phylum Chordata; class Actinopteri; order Syngnathiformes; family Aulostomidae; genus Aulostomus; species Aulostomus chinensis. Next base: position 374,362 of record NC_141329.1, read on the forward strand.
AAACCCTCATCAGTCATAGGTGATGGACCCTGGTGCCACCTCGTCTCCACTGTACAGAGGAAGAACAACTGCAGTAAACTAACGAACACGCGTGAACCACAAGTGCTGCAGAAGTCCGAGTGTTGGTGGACCAGTGATCACAGCGGCCAACCTGTCCAGAAACGCCAGACGTTGCTGGACAGGTTGGCTGCTGTTAGCCGTCAGTCTCCATTAGCCTCATTTACTAACTGAACGTTCAGCGCAGGGTTTCCCCGTCCTCTCATGGAAGAGCTGCTGCCAAACCAGCTGTCAATAGATTAATGTGACGAATGCTAATGAGGAAAACTGCTGACAATCCATGTTTTGATTTGTCAGTCACTTTTATTCCCTGTTAGCGCATCTTGCCAGCTTCTGTCAGTCAGTAGGCCAGCAGGGATGCAGCCAGTCTACTGAAGCATAAACGTGTCATCCGCTGTGATGTTTGCATCATCGCGAGGTGACTGTACCCTCGTACTGCCGTCTCAGCACCCTCGGCCGTATGCACAGCCGTCCTGCCACACGTCCAGGAGCTCATTTGGGACTTAGGACGTCATCAGTTGTGTCGCAGTTTGCTGCAGAATCACAGAATGGCTCTTGCCCACATGTCAGATGTCACACCAACAAACAAACCTGAAGAATGCCAGTCAGGCTGCCAGTCAGGCTGCCAGTCAGGCTGCCAGACGGCGGCAGGCTGAAGTGGCTTCGGAGCAACATATTTATGAACACGTTTCAGGTGAGTTTGCTTCCTGGTTCTATGACTTATTACCAACTGAACTGTGTCACAGCGAATGCGTCAGTTCATCCACAGTTAGGAATGTTCCATGGCCTGATAGTGTGGTTCTCATCAGGAGGCTCTCATGTCTTAACGGAACATCCGATGTTCTCATTCATGTTTGAGATGCTGTGTATTTATAGCTTTATTTATAGCTAATGTGTCCATGATGGAGCACGTGTCTCTGTCCCATAACTGCTGACAGGGTGATGGTGTCACCACGTCTGCACAAACCTCTCCAACTCTGCCCGCCGACGCGCTACGCCACACATTCTGCAAATGAGCGATGAGACATCCGGCTCATTTGGCTCAGCTCAGCAAGAAGATCCGGTTCTTTTGGCTCTTCATTTAGGACCTGCCCCACCTCTGCCATCACGTGATTGGTCGCTCATACAGCAACCTGCACATGCACCCTTGCTGTTGCTGCGTCATCCTCTTCTCACGTGACACGCTGGGATGGTTAAGATACACGTGGTCATGAGATGCTGCTGGCGGTGGTTCTAGGCACTGCCTGAGTGCTGAAGGAAAGGAAAGGCAGGCCGTGTCAGCTGAACTCGACGCTACAAGGAAATCCAATCCCAAACTTCTCTCTGGTAGCCAGCAACCACTTATTCAGGAAAATCAGGAAAGCCCCCAGAGAAGTTTAATTTTTAACAGCTGGACAGCTCGAACACAGCTGGGAGAGAGGAAACAATCGTTGAGGATCACCTGTTGGTCAATAACTCACCTGTGGAACCGTTCATCAGTAACGAGCAGCGGAGCAGAGGCTTCGTAGCTCCATGTGTCCAATCTCTGTTTTACACGATAAAGTGGTGAAGGGTTGGAAATAAACCAGGAAATAAATTAGCATTGTTAGCATTGTCCCTATCTCTGATATGCTAACTTCCCTTTGGTGTACAAACATACCTCCTCCCTGACATGCTAACTTCCGGTTGGACTACAAACATACCTCCTCCCTGACATGCTAACTTCCTGTTGGACTACAAACATACCTCCTCCCTGACATTCTAACTTCCTGTTGGATTACAAACATACCTCCTCCCTGACATTCTAACTTCCTGTTGGACTACAAACATACCTCCTCCCTGACATGCTAACTTCCTGTTGGACTACAAACATACCTCCTCCCTGACATGCTAACTTCCTGTTGGACTACAAACATACCTCCTCCCTGACATGCTAACTTCCGGTTGGATTACAAACATACCTCCTCCCTGACATGCTAACTTCCTGTTGGACTACAAACATACCTCCTCCCTGACATGCTAACTTTCTGTTGGACTACAAACATACCTCCTCCCTGACATTCTAACTTCCTGTTGGACTACAAACATACCTCCTCCCTGACATTCTAACTTCCTGTTGGACTACAAACATACCTCCTCCCTGACATGCTAACTTCCTGTTGGACTACAAACATACCTCCTCCCTGACATTCTAACTTCCTGTTGGACTACAAACATACCTCCTCCCTGACATGCTAACTTCCTGTTGGACTACAAACATACCTCCTCCCTGACATGCTAACTTCCGGTTGGATTACAAACATACCTCCTCCCTGACATGCTAACTTCCTGTTGGACTACAAACATACCTCCTCCCTGACATGCTAACTTTCTGTTGGACTACAAACATACCTCCTCCCTGACATTCTAACTTCCTGTTGGACTACAAACATACCTCCTCCCTGACATGCTAACTTCCTGTTGGACTACAAACATACCTCCTCCCTGACATTCTAACTTCCTGTTGGACTACAAACATACCTCCTCCCTGACATGCTAACTTCCTGTTGGACTACAAACATACCTCCTCCCTGACATGCTAACTTCCTGTTGGACTACAAACATACCTCCTCCCTGACATGCTAACTTCCTGTTGGACTACAAACATACCTCCTCCCTGACATGCTAACTTTCTGTTGGACTACAAACATACCTCATTCCTGACATGCTAACTTCCTGTTGGACTACAAACATACCTCATTCCTGACATGCTAACTTCCTGTTGGACTACAAACATACCTCCTCCCTGACATGCTAACTTCCTGTTGGACTACAAACATACCTCCTCCCTGACATGCTAACTTTCTGTTGGACTACAAACATACCTCCTCCCTGACATGCTAACTTCCTGTTGGACTACAAACATACCTCCTCCCTGACATGCTAACTTCCTGTTGGACTACAAACATACCTCATCCCTGACATGCTAACTTCCTGTTGGACTACAAACATACCTCCTCCCTGACATGCTAACTTCCTGTTGGACTACAAACATACCTCCTCCCTGACATTCTAACTTCCTGTTGGACTACAAACATACCTCCTCCCTGACATGCTAACTTCCTGTTGGACTACAAACATACCTCCTCCCTGACATGCTAACTTCCTGTTGGACTACAAACATACCTCATCCCTGACATGCTAACTTCCTGTTGGACTACAAACATACCTCCTCCCTGACATGCTAACTTCCTGTTGGACTACAAACATACCTCATCCCTGACATGCTAACTTCCTGTTGGACTACAAACATACCTCCTCCCTGACATGCTAACTTCCTGTTGGACTACAAACATACCTCATTCCTGACATGCTAACTTCCTGTTGGACTACAAACATACCTCATTCCTGACATGCTAACTTCCTGTTGGACTCCACGGAGGCATCCTCCCTGCAGTGCTCTCGGGCTTCCTTGGTAAAAGCTTTGTGTTTTTGTGTTAATTCGCCTGCTAACTCTTTTATGTTACGGAGACCTGAGTTCTGCAGGCAGCCTGTAACTTGAGCTTTCACTGCATTCTGAAGTGTGAAGGATGTTACTCTGCATCTCGACGCCCTTAGCCCCTCCTCCTCCATCTTGAAGGACAGCACGTCCTCTCTGCATGATTCTTGGTGTCAGCAAACTCCTGTTACAGGAGGCAAGAATACGATTTAACTAATAACTCTGGAGAACTTCAAATAACTGACACACGTGCAGCTGGGTGTTGGTCCCTGGAGGCTCATGAAACTTTAATCTCAACGCCATGCCTCCGTTGCAGACACAAAGACCCTCTTACATTTCCATTTTGGCCCCATATCATGGATTGTGGATGATACGTATCGCTTCATTGAGTCCCACATTTTTGTACAAATAAGAGTTTATTAATTACTTAACAATAGAACGCTGTGGAAATTGCATTCGTAATAATGCACCTCAGGATAAAGCAAATCTGGTGAGTAGCAGCATGTTTATGCTTGTGACGGAGTTCTTCTCATTCTTGAGGGGAATTATAAAGGTTCCTGCTGCTGCTGCTGGAGCTGCTGGGGGCTGGAGCTGCTGGGGCCTGGAGCTGTTGGGGGCTGGAGCTGTGAGGGGGTTGAGCTGCTGGGGCCTGGAGCTGTTGGGGGCTGGAGCTGTTGGGGCCTGGAGCTGCTGGGGCCTGGAGCTGCTGAGGCCTGGAGCTGCAGGGGGCACCAGGAGGAGCAGAGGAGAAACACCTCCCACCAGCTCCTCCATCACACATTCATGGATCCTGATGAGGAGGAAGAGGAAGATGAAGATGATGCCCTCCAAAATTCTCCCACGGAATAATTGTGTGTGTGTGTGTGTGTGTGTGTGTGGGGGGGGTGCATCCTACATGTTTCCTCACGAGTGCCTCCACACCACCTCCTTCTACATTTACACCGCCTCCCTCTACATTTACACCACCTCCTTCTACATTTACACCGCCTCCTTCTACATCCACACCACCTCCCTCTACATTTACACCGCCTCCCTCTACATTTACACCACCTCCTTCTACATTTACACCGCCTCCCTCTATATTTACACCACCTCCTTCTACATTTACACCACCTCCTTCTACATCCACACCACCTCCTTCTACATTTACACCGCCTCCTTCTACATCCACACCACCTCCTTCTACATTTACACCGCCTCCCTCTATATTTACACCACCTCCTTCTACATTTACACCGCCTCCTTCTACATCCACACTACCTCCCTCTACATTTACACCGCCTCCCTCTACATTTACACCACCTCCTTCTACATTTACACCGCCTCCTTCTACATCCACACCGCCTCCCTCTACATTTACACCGCCTCCTTCTACATCCACACCGCCTCCCTCTACATTTACACCGCCTCCTTCTACATCCACACCGCCTCCTTCTACATTTACACCGCCTCCTTCTACATCTACACCGCCTCCTTCTACATTTACACCGCCTCCTTCTACATCCACACCGCCTCCTTCTACATCCACACCGCCTCCCTCTACATCCACACCGCCTCCTTCTACATCCACACCGCCTCCCTCTACATCTACACCCCCTCCTTCTACATCCACACCGCCTCCTTCTACATCCTCACCGCCTCCTTCTACATCTACACCGCCTCCCTCTACATTTACACCGCCTCCTTCTACATCCACACCGCCTCCTTCTACATCCACACCGCCTCCTTCTACATCCACACCGCCTCCCTCTACATTTACACCACCTCCTTCTACATCTACACCGCCTCCTTCTACATCTACACCGCCTCCTTCTACATCCACACCGCCTCCTTCTACATTTACACCACCTCCTTCTACATCTACACCGCCTCCCTCTACATTTACATCGCCTCCTTCTACATCCACACCGCCTCCCTCTACATTTACACCGCCTCCTTCTACATCCACACTGCCTCCTTCTACATCCACACCGCCTCCCTCTACATTTACACCGCCTCCTTCTACATCCACACTGCCTCCTTCTACATCCACACCGCCTCCCTCTACATCTACACCACCTCCTTCTACATCCTCACCGCCTCCTTCTACATCTACACCGCCTCCCTCTACATTTACACCACCTCCCTCTACATCCACACCGCCTCCCTCTACATCCACACCACCTCCTTCTACATCTACACCACCTCCCTCTACATCCACACCGCCTCCCTCTACATCCACACCGCCTCCCTCTACATCCACACCACCTCCTTCTACATCTACACCACCTCCCTCTACATCCACACCGCCTCCCTCTACATCCACACCACCTCCTTCTACATCTACACCACCTCCCTCTACATCCACACCGCCTCCCTCTACATCCACACCACCTCCTTCTACATCTACACCGCCTCCCTCTACATCCACACCGCCTCCTTCTACATCTACACCACCTCCCTCTACATCTACACCACCTCCCTCTACATCCACACCGCCTCCCTCTACATTTACACCACCTCCTTCTACATCTACACCACCTACCTCTACATCCACACCGCCTCCCTCTACATCCACACCACCTCCTTCTACATCTACACCACCTCCCTCTACATCTACACCAACTCCCTCTACATCCACACCACCTCCTTCTTCATCTACACCACCTCCCTCTACATCTACACCGCCTCTTTCTACAGCCACACTGCCTGCTTCTACATATACACCGCCTGCATCCACCGGGGTGGGCGGAGGCGGGGGCGGGGTGTGGGGTGGAGGCGGGGGTCCCGCTCGCCTGCTCAGCAGCAGCTGCTCTGTCGCCTCGGAGTGCAGCGGCATGCGGGTTGCAGCATCACCGTTCCGGCTAGAACGAACCTGGTCGATGTTTCACACCTTCCGGTTCTGATCACATCTACGGGCTCGCGGGACGAGGAGGACTCCACGGGGCTAATGCAGCTCCTCAACCGCCCGCCGAGGACCGGCTCCCGTCTTTGGGGGGCAAAGTGAGGAGGGAATATTTTTGGAGTGTTCCGGATGTGGATGGTCTCCTCCAGGAACGGAGCGGAGCGGGTTCATCTGCTCGTCTCTGCGGCCGGCGGAGGGTCCGCGGAACCAGACCCAGAGAAGTAGACTGGCTTACGCGCCTCGAAGCTCCGGCCAACTACCGGCACACCGACATCTGCTGCCCGAGGACGAAGCAGCTCAAGCAGGTAAGGCGTGAAGTTTCCTGGGGGGTGTGGGGGTTTGGCTGCTGAGTGGCTCTATTCGTCCCGCTGCAGCGACCCGAGGATCCGTGGTGATCCGAGGATCCGCGTTGATCTGCTGCCGCTGCTGTTGCTGCCGCTGCAGCGGCGGCGCGAAACTCGCCGCAGCCTAATTGTTGCATGCCGGGACCGTCCTCGACTCCGCAGCGTTGATTGGAGCCGCAGGCCGAGGACGGTCCGCTGCTGCCTGGCGATCCCGGTTCTGTCGGCCCGACACAGGCGAGATCCATCGGGGTAATCAGTTGTGATTGATCAGTTCGTTAATAAAGCGCGTGCATGAGATGAAGATGTAGTTGATGTGCTGAACTGGGATGAAACAGAGAAAAGTGGCGGCAGGGAGCGCGGCTGCCTCGCTGGCGCCACCTTGCGGTTCGGAACCTCGTGGTTCCGGATCTTTGTGTTCGCGTCTGATAATTTGAGGGCTCGGGTGCAGCACGGCTGGGCAGTCAGAACCCGGAAGACCTGGGCAGAGCCAGACAGGCGCGCGTGTTGTGGGAGAGGGAGTTTCGAGGTCCTCGCGCGTCGTTCCTCCTCTGCGCCGCCGCTGATGTGCGCAGGGCCGCTGCACTAAACAGGTGACCGCTGGCAGGGGAGACGCAGCGCCGCGGCTTCCGCCAGGGAATCGATCCTCGTCTGACCCGCTGGTCGTGTTTGGATCCGCCCTCCTGCTGGCCGGCCGGAGTCTGCTCATCACTCGCGGCAGCATCGAGAAGTTCAGCTGTGGCTCGGCGATTCAGCTTCACTGCATCTGTTGCCGAGAGGCGTCTCAGATGAGCCGAGGCTCCTTTTCTGACGGGCACACATGGGACCAGTGGAACCAACGGGACCAGTGGAACCAGTGGAACCCCGAACGGCTTCAGCTTGTGAACACTTCACTATCCTGCAATTTGACTGTGAATTCAGTTTTTGTTCCAAAAGAGAAAACTGTGGGTCTGGACGTGAGCGACGGCTCTGGAGCCGTGATTCAGGGGCCCCTTAGCTTCCGAGTGCCTGCGAAGTACACAGTTCTCATTTGGAGCAGTTTTACTTACAGGACAACATGAAAAAAGTAAACCCTAAAACCGACAGCCCAGTGTAACTTGGTCTGGATCTGGGGCTGGACCTTGTTCTTTTGAGTCTGAGTCTGAGTCTGGGTCTGAAACTGAATCTCGCCACTGGTGATGGTGTGTGTGTGTGTGTGTGTGTGGGGGGGGGGGCAGTCTTGGAATCACTCCATGGGGGGGTGTCGAGGAAATGCTCCACTGGGGGGGTGTAGTAGTCTAGGAAACGCTCCCCTGGGGGGGGGGGGGTGTAGTAGTCTAGGAAACGCTCCACTGGGGGGGGTGTTGTAGTCTAGGAAACACTCCACTGGAGGGGGGGTGTAGTAATCTAGGAAACGCTCCACTGGGGGGGGGGGTGTTGTAGTCTAGGAAACGCTCCACTGGGGGGGGGGGGGGTGTAGTAGTCTAGGAAACGCTCCCCTGGGGGGGGGGGGTGTAGTAATCTAGGAAACGCTCCACTGAAGGGGGGGTGTAGTAGTCTAGGAAACGCTCCACTGGAGGGGGGGGGTGTAGTAGTCTAGGAAACGCTCCACTGGAGGGGGGGTGTAATAGTCAGGGAAACGCTCCACTGGAGGGGGGTGTACTAGTCTAGGAAACGCTCCACGGGGGGGGGGGGGTATAGTAGTCTAGGAAACGCTCCACTGGGGGGGGGGGGGGTGTAGTAGTCTAGGAAACGCTCCACTGGGGGGGGGGGGGGTTTAGTAGTCTAGGAAACGCTCCACTGGAGGGGGGGTGTAATAGTCTAGGAAACGCTCCACTGGAGGGGGGGGTTTAGTAGTCTAGGAAATGCTCCACTGGAGGGGGGGTGTAGTAGTCTGGGAAACGCTCCACTGGAGGGGGGGGTGTAGTAGTCTGGGAAACGCTCCACTGGAGGGGGGGGTTTAGTAGTCTAGGAAATGCTCCACTGGAGGGGGGGTGTAGTAGTCTGGGAAACGCTCCACTGGAGGGGGGGGTGTAGTAGTCTGGGAAACGCTCCACTGGAGGGGGGGGTTTAGTAGTCTTGCAAACGCTCCACTGGGGGGGGGGGTGTAGTAGTCTAGGAAACGCTCCACTGGGGGGGGGGTGTAGTAGTCTGGGAAACGCTCCACTGGAGGGGGGGGTTTAGTAGTCTTGCAAACGCTCCACTGGGGGGGGGGGTGTAGTAGTCTGGGAAACGCTCCACTGGAGGGGGGGGTTTAGTAGTCTTGCAAACGCTCCACTGGGGGGGGGGTGTAGTAGTCTAGGAAACGCTCCACTGGGGGGGGGGGTTTAGTAGTCTAGGAAACGCTCCACTGGAGGGGGGGGTTTAGTAGTCTAGGAAACGCTCCACGGGGGGGGGGGGGGGTGTAGTAGTCTGGGAAATGCTCCACTGGAGGGGGGTGTAGTAGTCTAGGAAACACAACATGGGGGGTGTAGTAGTCTAGGAAATGCTCCACTGGGGGGGGGGGGGTGTAGTAGTCTAGGAAATGCTCCACTGGAGGAGGGGTGTAGTAGTCTAGGAAACACAACATGGGGGGTGTAATAGTCTAGGAAACGCTCCACTGGGGGGGGGGGTGTAGTAGTCTAGGAAATGCTCCACTGGGGGGGGGGTGTAGCAGTCAAGGAAATGCTCCACTGGAGGGGGGGTGTAGTAGTCTAGGAGATGCTCCACTGGAGGAGGGGTGTAGTAGTCTAGGAAACACAACATGGGGGGTGTAATAGTCTAGGAAACGCTCCACTGGGGGGGGGGGGTGTAGTAGTCTAGGAAATGCTCCACTGGAGGGGGGGTGTAGTAGTCTAGGAAACACTCCACTGGGGGGGGGGGTGTAGTAGTCTAGGAAATGCTCCACTGGAGGGGGGGTGTAGTAATCTAGGAAACGCTCCACTGGAGGAGGGGGGTGTAGTAGTCTAGGAAATGCTCCATTGGGGGGTGTTGTAGTCTAGGAAACACTCCATGGGGGGGTGTAGTAGTCTAGGAAACGCTCCACTGGGGGGGGGGGGGGCACAGTCGGCCTGTCTTGTTCTTTTGGAGGAGCTGTTGTGTATCACACAGCTGCGTTTTGTGCTCTTGCTAACAAAGACTACATTAGCATAGTTTTAGCTCAAACACAACTTTTTTTTTTTAAATCAAGATGAAATATGAAATATATTTAAATTTTACTTTTAACTTGAAACAGACTTTCATTCTGTAAAAACCCTGCTGTGAAATAATCTGTCTTTACGACTGGGAGACAGAGTCCTACTGAGCATGTGCAGAACAGGTAGCATAGCGTATGAAAACACTGGAGATGAACTCCATCTCCACCAAGCTAATCCAGCTGAGACCCTCCATGGTGCGGGGTCAGGGGGAGATCTCCTCCAGTCAAGATGTTTTTTTCTAACTCTTATTTCTGAGATTGAGATCAAACCTTGCTGCCGTAATTAGGTAAAAGTCCATTAGCTGCTAATATAGCAGCTAATATAGCAGCTAACATAGCAGCTAATATAGCAGCTAATATAGCAGCTAATATGGGCCAATGAAAGCAGCATCTGCTGTTTGGAAATGAATTAAGGCCACTTCAGTCTTCATATTTATTGAAAGACCCTTCTGATCCGGCATTGACTTTTTAACATGTTGTCAATAAAGCTGACAGAGGTGCTAGAATACATGGATATAACTGAGTTTCTGTATGTTGACATTGATTTAGTTTCCTGCATCTCTGAATCCATGTGGTCTGGGTACTGGGACCAGCTGCCCAACTGCTGCTTACTGGATTTTCCTGTGACCTTCGTCCAGGGTTAGGATGAGGAGCCTAGTCTAAGAGGAGTCTAAGAGGAGCCTCTTGCCAGGGCTCCTGCAGGGTTACGCACTGGTAGCTGCCTCAGGCGTTAGTTACATTGTTGACATGGTTTTTAAAATATTTTTATTTTCAGTTATGATTTCATTTATATATGTTGCCCCGAGATCTTTTTCCATTTTTCTGTCGTCATTGGTTTAGAAAGAAAACAGGGTTCATGGCTGAGTGGGTCAGGAACCTACATGTACATACGCAAGGTTCGGTAATTTGTGTCAAGCTGTAGATGGGTCCATCATGGCTGCAGTACCGCAGCAGCACTACTGCTCTCCTCTGGCTGCTGCGGTTCACTGGCGGTTCCACACCAGTTGTGGAACAACTGCACACTGGTGGCGTGCCTGGAGCAGCAGGTGCTGGTCGCTCACCCAGTGTGGTTATATTACATCATAGTACACTGAACCAAACAGGAGATGTGTGTTGATTCTTCATGTTGTAATGCACAGTCACTGACAGGGTCACTGATGAATGCACCCAACGGGAGCGGCGAGGAGGTATGATGATGGTCACCAAGACTGTTCGTTAAAGCTTCTGTGATTAGTAGCAACATAATCACGAAGGGAAGACACCTCTTACAGGAACAGGGTCCAGCAGATGAAGGCTCAGAGGTACGAAGCTGGCGAGACTTTTGTGAAGTAACTGGCAGTCGAGTCTGCATTTGGGACAGTGGAGGCTGAAGCTGGCTTCAGTAAGCGATGAGCTCACTGGCTCCTCCCACAAATATCACCTGCTCACTTCCAACATAACTTCCACGGCGGGGTTTCACCAGGGTGCATAAATGGTAATGAACAAGAGAGGACGACCTTCTCTGACATGTGGAGGTGAGAGAATACAAGCAGGTGGGTGGCATTGTTACTGCTGAAGGTGAATGATCATCAGATGCTTGGGGGGGGCAATCAGCTATTCTGGACAAATCATATCAAATTTGTTATCAGCGGATGCAACAAAGAGACAGACAGAGAGGGAGAGAGACACAGACAGAGGGAAACCATGAAAGAGAGAGAGAGGGAGACGGGGGATGCAGAAGGAGAGAGAGAGGGAGTGAGCCAGGACATCTTCCTTCAGAGCTGCAATCATATTTCATGATGAATTCCAGTTGAGGGCCGCTGCAACAGAGTCACACGGACAAACCACAGACCAGAAGGAGAGCAGGGACAATACTGTACCCTGGTACCAGACAGATGGTCCATCTGGTACCAGAGCCATCTGTCTGGTACCAGCGTTGTCTGGTGGTCTTTTTTCTACGTCTGCAGGCCTTTGATCGTTCTGAATAGTTCCCAGAGAGCAGAACCACAGGCCCTGGTCTAGTCATGGCGCTTGCTCAAGTTCAATCCTTATGTGAGTTTCTCTCCCCTTAACCAGCTAATGAACCTGCACTCCACATGATGTCACACCTATGAATGCTCAGGTGACTAATGATGGCCTTTAACCTCTAGACACCAAGAAGAAGCTAAACGTGCCCTGAGTGCATGGCGGCTACCGCCTGGCGCCAAAGATCCTTATCAGGGGCCATTGTCTTGGTTGTTGTTACACGAGGAAAACAGAAGTCAAGACTGAAACCAGAAATGAAGACAATTCAGTTGTTTGGAATCCAGTCAGTTTTGTTCTGCAAAAAATGTCATTTGACGAAGAGTAAAAGTGTCTCCGCTGGTCGGAGTTACCAGTGAAGCACACAACTCATGTCTTTGGTTTCTTGCTACTTCAGTTGTCTGACCAACGTCTTCTGAGAATATTAGATGCTTCATCTGCTGAAACATTTGAGTTTAGTTGGGATTTGTAAGAATGCTGCCAAAGCACATCTAAAGGGTTCTGTGTCCTGAACCGCCCAGGTCCTGGGAGGACGGGAGGGGGGAGGGGATGTGCGTCCTGCCTCAGAGGCCACGTGGATGCCTAGACTAGATACGATGGAAGCGTTTGGTTCTGTGTGATTGTGAATGAACATCTAACAAGGCTTTATAAAGCTTTTGTTCTTGAAGATGATTTTTAACATCAAATCCAATTTGTAACTTGCATCCACGTGGACTGGACACCTGGAGAGTCCAGTCCCCCTTCATGGATGAGAAACAGGTTGGAAACACATTTCCACATTCATAGATCTCAAGAAGTATTCGCACTGGTTTCCCACTGGTTTCCCACTCTTCCTGTGTTGATCGAAGCGAAGTAAAATCTGGTCAACTGGACGTAAGTTTATCTTTGGTCCAGTTGACCAGATTTTACTTCGCTTCGATCTACGATGACCTGGATGAATGAGAACCTACACAGACATCTTCCTGTGTTGTTTCTCACCCTGCTGCCATTGTCTGAACAGCAGCTGGACAGGTGGCTGCAGTGAAACAAGGTGGTCTTGTGAGCTCCCAAAGGTCAATGGCGATTGGTTATTGGTTGTTCCAGTAAAGCGGATTCTTCTTCAACCAAACAGATTCAGGATCAATTTCAACTGAGTCTGATGTAAAAATGACGCTCACTGTGTTCTGCAAAAAGACAGACATGTTTTGCTACAACAGGACAGGAAAGCCCAATGTGCTGGTTCTTCTGACGGATATTGGAGGGTTCTGTGGACATTGCTCTGAGGAAACACAACAGCTGTGATGCCTTCACTTCCCTGACTCACATCTTACCTTGAACTATAATTATAAAGAATCCTGCTTTAGTTTTCTGTAAAGTTACTTGAAAGAGTACATAAATTAAAAGTTCATGGGAAAGACAGAAAAGTGGTAGGTTGGACAAACATGATATAATAGAGGGTTGAGGGACCAGCAGCCAGTGAGCACCAGCACACACCCGCTTCCTACTGGGACTGCATCAGCACAGTAAAAGTAAACCAAGTATACTGCATTGAGACTTAAAATATTTGAGATTCATTAACTCGTTTTTTTATATAATCATGAGGTGATGTCCTGATTCAGGAAGTTGGCAGACGTTCACTCACGCAGCCTCACAAACCTGTTGATGTGGCTGTGCATCAGCGTAGGTTTCACAGAGGGCAACTATAATGAACTATGAGTTAACCAAATGTCCGGCTACAGCCAAAGGAAGGGCAAGATGTGTAATTTCCCTTTGCGTTATGTTGACACGGATAAATGGCCTCCTTGCTGTAGCCTCACCCTCATTATGATGCTGTAAGGAGGTCAGATTTTCACCACTGCAAATCAATAACTCATTAAAATTGCACTGATAAAGGATATGCAAGTGGACTGGACGGATCGTGTTCACTTGTTTAAGGTCATCAAACATGATTAACCTCTAATTTTCAAATGGCTTGAAAGCTGAATACGGTGCAGCCTCATTTTAGATGACGCTGTTTTAATGTGGATCACTCACCGCATGTAGTTATGGAGTGTTACTCAGGTACACAGGGAAGACATTTATATAGCTTTTATCCAGCACTATCCTGGTTCCATGGCACTGGTTGCCATAGCAGCCGGTCCCTACCTTCACTTTGCCTCATTCTAGTGATGAGCCATAAAGTCTGAGTTAATGTGGGAGTCCATCAGCACAGGAAACTGGAGTATTGAGCGCTGTCATGTCTGACATGATGCCCCACAGTTCCTCGTCTTCACTGGAAGGAGTTTTTAATTCATGGATGATGCCTTCAGGCAACCAGACCTACATCCAGCAGCAGCACAAAGCCCCAGACCAGGGACATTTTCATGTTCTTTCCTGAACCTATGGAACATGCTAGAACGTGCCAACTGTTGTACTGACTGACACAACACCAAATTAGGAAGACCTGCCAGTACATGTGGTGAATTAAAGGAGAGTCTGAAGAAACACTACCAATACCCATGATGTCACACAGGATGCCATCAATAGACAGTGGTTTCATGTTGAGGTTAATATGTCTTCCAGGCGGTCTCTCCCTGTGGCCGTGCCGGGCCGTCTGATGGTGCAGGCTGTCATGCAGGGCAGCAACCAGGAGCCATTGGAGGTTGCTGAGGAACACGACCCTCCGATAGTCCCGCTGCCATAAATACGTTTACAGTGTCATTGCTCCGTGTCCAGCAGCTTGAGGTTGTGGCACACATGAATTACTTCTGTCATGTGACCGCACCAGTCTGTCGTAACTAAAAGGAATCTGCTCTCTGACACTGTTTGAAATAACCTCCACCTACACACCACTAAGAAGGACTGGGATGCATTTGACCATTGACATTCACCATTCTATGACAATTTGTTCAACTAAAGCTTCGACATCCCACTCCAGGTCTCAGCTGTGAAGACGATCATATCAATCTATCAGTGTTTGACTATGCAGACGATGAACATAGTTAGAATTGATCCTGGCACATCTCTCCTAAATCTCCCAAATTCCCCCCGGCTGGCCGGGACACCGGGCAGCTCTACTGGTAGCCCTGCACTTCACTTTGATTTGTGAATGTGAATTTTATCAAACATCAATATTCTCTTTTGAACCATATCCAAATGGGTATTTTATAGTGCTGCAGGCAAGAACGGCTCTCTGCTCAATATTGTGTCTTTCCCAGAATTGCCAGACCACCTCTCGTTCCCTCTCAGTTCAAGATGAAAATTAGAACTCTGCTCCTCTTCACTCGGCTTCAACAAGAATATCTGTGAGCATTCGGGCTGCAGTCCTTAAGTGCAACCTTGATGTCTAAGATCAGAACGTTATGTCATTGTTGTCTTGGAGGCAGCGGTCTCAGTGTAGGGGGCTGCAGCATGCTGACTGCAGGAGGCTTGTATTGGGGCTCAGATAAATTCTTCCAGCCCTCAGAATGTAATCCATACTAGAGAAGTTGTTCAGGCCTTGCGGTCAGTCAGGTCTGCTGCTGCATGCTGAGATCTGCTGCATCATCTTCCAAGACATTGTCTATGGCTCAAGAGGTTCCTGGTTCGATCCTCAGCTACTCCAGAGGTCACGTGTCCCTGAGTAAGACACTGAAGCCTGAACACCTGATGTTTTGCCATCAGTCAGTGTGTTTACATGCACAGTCACTGTCAAGCTATATGTGATGCTTGATTAGGCCATTTCATGGGACTGATGACACCTGGGGAACAGTAGGTGGCGGTTTGCCCCCTACAGTTGGTTGCAGGGAGACTTTCTTCCAGTGATTATATATTTTGCACCACAGTCCAAACTGGTTGACCATCAGTATCCCTGTGGGAATTTCAAAGACTAAAGAAGTAGAAAAAAACGTGTTGCAGTTGTATGTCTCTGCAAACTTGACTTGACCGTTAAGTTGAGTCCAAGTGGACATTTGTGCCAAATTTTGAAGAAATTACCTCAAGAAGCTTCCTGAGATCTCAGGTCAACAGGACCAATGACCTGAACACCTGCAAGCCCTGATGGAACCTCTTGCTGGACTGAGCACGGTTCCGCTTCCAGGGGAAGCCCATGGTGGGACCTACGGAGCGTGTGCAGGGGGCCAGGCCTACATGAGTTTCCAGAAGTCCCCAACAGCAGGATCAAGTCTGCCTTTGAAAAAACATGGACTTGGTATTATTCCAGTCAGACTGACATGTTTACATGCACTTAAAAAGTTTTCATGGGATGAACACAATACATCTTTTCCCAACATCAGGCCAAACTCACTGTGTGAACAGCAAGTTGTCAGTCCCAGTAATGGTGACTGGGTGAATGTGAGAAGTGCGGTTCATCTACCATATACTTTTCTCTATTGTCACAACTCCCTTTTCTCCAGCCATTCTTGCTTTTCCAACTAAAGTCATTTTCTTAAACCTCACAGTTCCATTTATAATGTTCCTTTGTGCTCCTGCATGCTGATTTCTCCCCATGTTTTGCCTTTCTACCTCTTTTCACTTCTTCCATCCAGTTCCACTCTGACACTGTTTCATTGTCTGTAGTCCCTCAGGAGAGCTGCTCAGTGGCGATTCATGTCCACGTCTGTTTTCACCAGTCCCTGGCTCCTTCTCTTCCACCTCAGGTTCCATCCAGTCTGCATATTCGCCTTATTTGCCATTTTCGTGCTCTCTCTTATATTCCACTCGCTCCTCCCTATTCTGCTTATCTGAATGAGAGATTTGAGTTTCAGAGGTTTGTCCCAGACTTCTGATCCTCCGTCACTGTCATCGCTCAGTCCTGTCGAGCTCTCCCCACAGTCCTCATCAACATACACTTGGAGCTCTGCGAGACCCCCAGTATTTCTGCTGAAGACCCTTAATGTCCAGCATATGCTGTCTGGCTCTGCAGTCCTTCTAATTGGCTCGTGGGGTCACGATTCAGTGCACATCTGCACCTCTCAGCCTGATTGACAAGTGGCAGCAGGGACCAGTCACGTCCCAGGTGCAGACGCAGTGTGTCCTGGCCACTTTTTAATCATGTTCTCCAGGCTGCGGCTGATAAGAGATGGAAGGGTGATTATGGTTCAAGGAGAACGTCCTTGCACTGGGGCCTTGGGATTATGGCTCTTCACTGTCTTCTGACTGGGGGAATGAAGGCATCAGTATTCAGGTGGTGGCCTCCTCAGGGGTTACAGAGTTACTGCAGAGATTTGGAGAAGAGAAGTTGAATGGAATAGCTGAGGAATGTGTGTAATCTGTGAGCTTGTTCAACTCTGACAGTGATGGCGTGTGTTAATGGCATTTTAGAGACAAATGTACTGGCAGGAAAAGCAGAACCAAACTGGGGTTTACAGTGTATTTTGGCAGGAAGGTGATATGCTCCTGATTGGAAGAGTGATGTGGATGTCGTGATGGAGGGAGACCTCGGTGCTGACGCCATGGACTCAGAGGTTACATCCTCTGTTTTTGTTTGGCATGTTGAACAAGGGAGTGGCGTCATGTGACCCAATCAATGCTGGGGAGAGAAAATGGAGCCATTTAAGTTCTGTGCATCACATCAGCATGTGTCCACAGGCACTGCACTCATATGTTACCTTTATAGCCTCTTTGTTCTGAGCAATAAAGTAAAGTCGCAAAAGAAAACACTTGTTCAAAAAATGTAGTCAGACAATAAACAACAATATAAAGTGTCTTCTCTTTACACACACACACACACACACACACACACACACACACACACACAATCTCTCTCTGTTTTCCTGTAATCACTTTGCACCCAACAAATATCTTATGGTCACGACTCACCAGCTCGCTTGTCTTGATCCGGGGCTCCAAACTGGAAGTGGGAGGTCGGTGTTGATCGTGAACCGTGAGACCATTCGACCGCCTGAACCGAGCCAGAGGGACCGAAGCAGACCTGTGTGGACCTGCTGTCAGTGGGTGATAAACCTGAGTCCAGGCAGTGAACATTCTTTGCCTCTTTCTTGAACCCTGACATGAGCCTTGGTTATGTATTTAGTTTGTTTTAGAGTTTGCTGGTTAAGAAGACACAGAACACAGAGGCATGCTGAACAGCCATCGCCATCAAACCCTAACCACACGAGCACTGCAGCTGATTTGTAACACCTGGAAGGGCTTTTATCTGAATAAGAAATTGGATTGTTAACAATTTGCTTATCAGTCAACAAGTTTCTGTGTTGCTTATTCAGATGTGAGAGAATTGACCTTCATATCGGCATTTAACACTAAATAATAAGGTGGCATTTATGTCCTGGAAAACCAGTTCCAACAGAACCTTTGCAGGAGTGCCCAGACTCTCCTAACGCCTCCTCCGGCCTCACTGGTGGACACCCCAGGTGGCCCTGTGGGTTACAGAGGCCTCACCGGACCTGCGTGGTGATGTTATTCACATCTCTGTGAAATGTATCGATATGACTGGCTGACAGAGTCATGATGGAGATGTCAGTTATTTTGCACCCTGCATCACACACATCATTCTAGCTTTAGAGTCAAGCTAATGGGCAGAGAGTGCATGATGTTAGATCGGTGTGTGTGACGGGGAAGGCAGCCAGCTCATCAGACACAGACAAATGGGTCTCTCTGTAAATCTGCCATTTGTGTCCATTTCGTGTCCCCTGAGAGCCTGAACCTCTGCTGGACCTCTGACCCATCTCCTTCTGCACAAGGACAAGGGAGCTTGATCCAGAGCAGTAAATGTAGCTTCATATAAAACCACATTTGGGGAGATGTTTGGAAGCTCTGAGCAGCCTTACAGCTGTAAGAATGAACAGAACACTCAGACCGATTTATTTTCCTGAGCTGCCCTTCCTGCTCGACCTCTCCAGCTAATGCAGGCCTGTTAGAGCAGAAATGTGAGGAGAGATTTAAAGAAAAGGCCCAGAACTGCTCACAATCATCAGTTAGCTCATGCCGATCAGAGGAGGTCGCCTCCCAGGGGCGGAGCCTGCAACACGAGTCTGGGGCCTGGAGCTTCTCATTTAATGCACTGTGTGTGTGTGTGTGTGTGTATGTGTTTGTATATTAAACACAGTCTTACACACGTGGCCTTTGCTCAGCTGCTGCATGGGAAATGGTACGCCATCATTACAGAGCCATCTCCATCTTCTCTGACCTTTTCCATGAATGAGCGGATAATTCTCCCTCTCTCCTTCATGAAATCATCGTAGAATTAAAAATGGTTACCGACATGGATTTGACGCTGTTTGTCAGCTATGAGCTCTCAAAATGACATGAAGGGAGAATTACAGAGTAAAATTGGATTCACTCTCCACATGACTTCATTATAATGCCATATTATTTGTATTTTGCTTTACTAACACTGTACAATATTTCACCACCAAGTACTGAGTACTTCAGTCTTTGAGCATAGGGTACTTTGACTTTAACGTGGTGGACAGAAATTTGTACCATGTAGTATTACAGTACTACAGTACAACTCTCCAAGTGTGTTCCTTCCAGGAAATCTGATGATGGATCAAAGCCCTCAAGCGTTGCTATGAAAACACCTTCTTGATTTGTTTCACTGCGGAACCTCACGGGAGTCGTCTGTTCTGTCCGTGAATCTCCGGCTGGGCAGCGCAACTCATCACGATTAATCACAATGCAGCAATTTTGGAATCGCAGAAGGCTGCAATATTTGTTAAAAAGTGAGTTTTGTCAAAATGCCATTGAGTATTAAATGTGATCGTGCCGCAGATATTTGATACATGCAACAGTCACAACATTGTCCCTTTTATTGTTTTTCAACTGAAAATGAGAAGAATAATGTAAAAATGAACATCACCTCCAAGACTGTAAACCCTCCTGCTGTCGCGTTATCAGTCAACATAATTCGTTATTTGTTCAAATCCCAAGCATGTGACCATCGCTCCCCTAGAAATATGACCTGCATGGATGAGTGACAGATCAGGACATTGTTAGTGACGAATGCTTGGTTACGTCCAGCTTTCAAGGGCTTTCATGTGCAAGATGAACGTTCTCTGTGAATCTGTGGATTCTCTGTGTGATGATGGCCTTCGCGTCTAAACAGCTCTCAACGTCTCCATGGACTTCGATTCAGTGTTTAAAGCAGTTTGAAGTCAACTGGCCGGCAGGCAGCATCTTTGGTTGAATGTACACAAACACACGTCCCATTGTGTACTAAGGTGACCCATTAGTTTAGGGAGGGTCGTGACCTCGGCCGTCATCAGTGGGAGAGAACATTCCCTGTAAATACCTTGTGTACCTTTACCTCCTCAGTTATTTCTGTGTTTTATTATTAGTTATCAGTAGTTTGAAAAGCCAGATGTACGCTTGATGGCTGCTGAATGATTTTGGTTTCAAATCTGTGACATCATGCAAAGGTGGGAATACCAGCAACATGCAGAAGCACTTGTCCACCAGGCACGGTGTTAGACTACAAGAATGCCATGTGCTAGACCGCCGACGTACGGGCGCTCATGTTGCTGGCCAAACAAGCTCCTCTGGTGACGACGGTGAGGTTGACATTAAGTGTCGCCTTGCAAGAGAAGAAATTAAAGTGTTGCTTTTGGAGCTGAAGACTGTGTAGAACTTTTTTGCCACTCAATGAACTCAGGAATCAGTGAGAGAGTTGATAAGGAATTGGATTGACAAAGGCATCGATATTGATAAAAAGGTATCGACTCCCACGCCTGGGCAGGAATCACAGGGTAGCCCGGGAAGGCACAGCTTCTTTATCTGTAGACACAGTTGGTAGCAGTGAGTGAGAAAAAGATGCTTTATTTTTTAAAATCCTGAGAGTGGCTGGAGGAGTTGTCTTAACTCTCCTTGGTAGTGAATCATTGGTAAACCGTGGGCAGATGCAGCTTGACAAGCACTGAACAGCATCTTGTTTTATTTTGATTTTATGGCTGTGAGACAGCCTGAGTCGCTACTGCTGCTGATGGACACCTTCTCTCTCTCCATCCATCCCACCACCGCCGGCTCCATTCACATCTGCTGTGAGCAACACTCACTCTGCCACCTGCCTCTTTTAAGTTCCAAGGCAACATCTGCTAGAGTGCTGTCTTTATTACCCACAGAAAACACCTGCCTCCTCACCCCCGGAAACACAAGTTGCTGCTACATTTTTGGAGGTACTTTGAGGAGACAAAACTTAGCCTCTGGTGAGTCATCAGCACCAGGTGAAGCACAGCAGTGGTGATTAAAGGGGGCCAGAGAGAGATCTGGACCAGAGAGGAAAAGACTAATGGGAGGAGTAAAGGCTAAAAGTCCCTGTGAAGAGGTACACCTGCAAACAAATGTTATGAATTACATTCCGTCAGTTTGCTAGGAGTCGGGTAGCTGCTCGGTCCAGTCTGGTCTCAGTTGGTGTCCTCAGATCTTCTCTCCATTACCATCCTAATTAAACTAATGAGTTGAGCAGGGAGAAAAAGAGTTGAGAGCTGATGAGTTTGGTGCAGGCAATTACTGTACTGTCCTTCCTGTCCAGCGTTATCCACTGAGGGGGGAGATTGGGATCAGAGGGTGAGAAGCCTCCTCCAACCTGGTGTGGGTTGTGAAGATATCGTGAGTCTGCTATCGACTGGAGGAGCAGTGACACAAGTGGCAAGGAGGCTGCAGGTGGAGGCTCCTGAACCCTGATGTTTTTCTACAAAGCTGATCCCGTTCTCACAGGCCGACGGCTGCATCAGCGGCCACGTGACTGGCAGCTGTTTAAAATGAGTGGACCATGCTGCATCTCTGAGACAATCAAACCCAAAGAAAAAGTACAAGCCATTTAAAGTTTCAGCTAGTTTGGCACCCTGAAGCAGCAGCGCCCCCTGCTGAAAGCTTGAGTACTGCACTGTTATAAGTGAGAGGGACAAAGAAGAAAGGAAATATGTTTTAACATCAAGCAAAAAGATGTGAAATCACTAATCCTGTGTCTGTTGATCACCCAGACGATCAGCAGACACAGGATAAAAGCCTCGTTTGTTTTGGCGCCATTTTCCTCCATAAATAATCACAATAAGAGGAAGAACACTTTAGTAAACCCACACAGGGGACATTTAAAGTTTCAGCTGCATTTAGAGAGGGAACAAGAAAGGATGAAAATAAAGGAAAGAAAATATTTATGAAATAAGAAAGAGACAAAAATAAAATAAAGAAACACTAACATTTACTTTGGACAATTTACAAAAGTATTTACATGAAGTATGAAAAATAGGAATATGTTATTGCACCATTAATTGCAAATTGCTGAAAAACAGACACGTTAATGTCAAAGTGTGTGGCTGTAAACGTCCCGTTCTGTTCTGTTCTGTACTGAGTTTTCCATTCAAGATTTGAGAACATCGAAAGCGGCGCTGCTCACTGCTGCATGCGGATGAATGAGAGCCTCACCAGCTGTACCAACTCCACATCTAGTCGACTCATTCTAGCTGCTCTGGCGTGAGTCTCCGACACATCTGAGGGGTTGTTGCTGAACAAAAACACCAGTTCATAAATCACGTCAGAGAACTTGATCTAAAACTGAATGTGCACGTACGCGCTGCTGCAGTTACTCACAAGTGGAGGCGTGGTTCTCTCCCAGCGCAGCACAGCTGCTCCTCCGCCACTACACATTAGCAAAGATGGCTAATAGTTTCTTTCAGACTCACAGGCTGCCAGACGCATCTGGTTTGAAGCCAAAGTGTTTTCTTTTTGCATTCTTGTAAACACTGAGAACACACAGACACACACACAGACACACACAGCTAGACAGATGGAGGCAGCATGGTTCCGCTGGTCACCTGAGTCTGTGGAGAGAGTCCCATCTCTGGGGAACATCATGGCTGGACTCTCAGAAAGGTCTTGTGTTGAGGGTTATTGTGTTGCTTCACTTGTCAGCTTGTTTATCACATTTCTTTGATGGCTGTGTTTAAAGTTCCAATCCTGTTCAGCATTCATAAGTACTGACTGGAATGGTCCCGTGCTAATATCACCTAGCAACACTAAAATTATCTGACCAAAGTGTTGTACTGAACAGTATCCATAGCAACAAGAATTTTTGTTTTCTCAGGACAACAGATGATGATTACTCATTTGTATCTTTTGTGTGTTACATGTAGTTCCCTTTTCTCTTGCAGTGTATTTTGAAGTCTTTCATAGTGTTTCCAGTTGAATGCACCTTTCATCTGACAGGGGCTGCGGTGGTGCCGGGTGGGACTGACACCAACAGCTGGGGGTTGAGGCCTCTGGTTTTCATCACAGCTCAGAGGCTGATGAGCAAGGCCACCGTGAATCACTTCTCAGTGTGATTGCCTCGGGCCTTCTGGGAAAAGGCCGCGTGTTTGTCGGAAGGGCATCTGGCCAAGTTGTGGGCAAATAGAAAGCAGTCTTAATGAAGGCCGAGTGCATTGTGGGTCAGGTGCTTTGGACAGTTGCTCTTAGGGGACACAAACCCTTCACCCAGGGACATTTAGCCCTGTGACGCTGACTCACAACTGCACACATTAAAGCAATGCAGTCTTACCTGCTGTCACAGGTGCGACTAAAGGTTCATTTGCTATGATAAATACATCTTGGCAAAGTAAAGAGCGAGGTTACGATGGGCTTGTGTTTGAAGCAGCTCTTGATCAGATACACCATCTGGTTCAGGTGTTGGATCATGGGTCCCCCCAGCGGCTCCGTCTGACCCTCCTGCTCATGAGAGGAGTGTCAAGTCCCTTGGGATAGAAGCGAGGCTGAGGAGAGAGGGTTGTTTCCTGGCCCAGCAGGGGTTAATTGGGATACGATCAAAAGTTCAAACCAGCAACATGGAATTCTGTGTCAGATCAGAGTTTTAGCTGTTAGAGACGGGAACCTGGGATCTGTATCTGTGCTTCTCCTGGTCCCACTGCTGCCAGGTGCCTCTTTTCAGTCACGTGCCTCCTATGGTAATACCCGTCTGGCACGCCGGTGGCAGTTGAATACCGTCACACCCCCTCTGACCAGTGCACGTCACTCTGATCCATCAGCCTCCCACAGGGCACACCAGTGCTCATATTTGTAAACTGGTTTAGGAAGCTGGTGGCTGATTAACATGTGTAGCCACCACAACCGCTCTAGGTACCCAGGCCATCTGGCACCAGGACCCCCACCAGGTCGCCAGGACCCAGGTCTCCTCTGGGTGTTGGAGTGTAGCTCCTCTTAAACTTCCTGTTACCTTCTTTCACTCATGATGAGGATCAGAGTGTGCAGGGCTTGTTTAGCCAGTGTAGCGCGCCCGTCTGCTGGGAGCAGAGCAGCATCAGTCCTCTTCCTGTGTGCTCCTGCTCATGAGCTGGGACTGAGGCCACTCTTGAGTCAGGAAGCAAGCTTTTAAAACTGTACAAACTCTGTGAATGGATCTTTGTTTCAGTCTCTGATCAGCTTAACAAGCTTGAAACCTGATGCACTGAATATGTTGTGGAGCCAGCAGAAATCGGCCATTTTAGTTTTGTAATTTTTGTATTCTTTTTATTCATATTATCATTGATTATTCATGACTGTCTGATATTGCTACAGCAGAGAGAAGACAGAAGACAGTGGGACAGATATTGAGCAGCACGTGGCCAGCAGATGCATGCACATGGCTCATAGTATTTAAAGTACAATGTCATACATATAGTTCAGATAAAATAAAATGTGTAATACACGTGCTCAGGTGTGTTATGTTGCCATCTCACTGGTGCTGCTGCATTGTTCTCCATTGTTCCTGCTAATTATGAAGCTCTGTTAGCCGCGTTTCTCCTAGCTTCTTTTATACCCGAGGAGTTCACGTGCTCCCCCCAGCAGCGAGCTGAGGAGTCCATGACCACAGGACTTGGACCATCCCATCGTTTGTCAAAGGGGCATTTGGACAATTTTGTTGTCCTGAATTGAAGGTTAAGTGTTATAAAGCCTGGGCTCAGAGGTGAGGAGAGGCCAGCCATGATCCCCCCGTTGGTGAATTGGGTTTGAGTGTACTGTTGTAAGTAGGTGGACAAGGTGACCCGTGGTGGAGATCAAGCTGCTGAACAACTGCTTCGGGACAGGGTCTCGTCTGCCTGACTGGACATCATTTTTCTCCATTTAGCTTCATCTCACACCTGTAATAGGGTGGTGGTCCACATGAATGCTCACGGGTCCACTGGGATAGAGCCGTGCGCTCCCTCTCATCGCTCTGTCATTAACAACAGGAGTCAGAACACCTCTGTGCTGGCGTTCAGGCTCCAGGTGAAGACTCCTGCTGCTGCTTCACTCTGTTGATGCTGACAGTCGCAGGGAAAAGACCCAGACTGAGTCACTGTTGGTTGGTCACATTCATTTGACCTCCACACACACACGCACGCGCACACACAAACACACACACGTCCACACGCACTCACACTAAAGCACATAC
This sequence comes from Aulostomus chinensis, assembly GCF_037954235.1. Taxonomy (NCBI): domain Eukaryota; kingdom Metazoa; phylum Chordata; class Actinopteri; order Syngnathiformes; family Aulostomidae; genus Aulostomus; species Aulostomus chinensis. The sequence goes on from NC_141329.1 coordinate 399,553, forward strand.
ACAATGTGCGCGCATGCACACACACACACACTCACATGTACACATGCATGTGCGCACACAAGCGGATGAGTTGAATTCATTTCCAGTATCTGGCTTAGACTTAAAACCGTTCCAGGTCCCACAAGTGTGGCAGCAGGTTTCTGCGTGACGAGTCTCGGCTGTAGTGGATTAGCGGAGCACGACAGCATCTGTGCTGCAGCAGCCCACACTGCTGAGTCCATACATCCAGTACCTACTACAAAGAGTGAATCATTCCACTCCGTGTGGGTGAGCCACACTACTGATGGTTTTACAAATGTAGCACGCACAGACACAGTCTGTCTGTGGTTTGTTATCCATACTAGTCTGTGCTGAAGTGTCTTTCAGGACGGGGTCACATGGTATACAGCGACCTATGGTGTCCACCCAACAAAACAACTCAGAGTTTGTACAGGTACAGGAGGTGCAGTAGAGGTTCCACAGGTCTGCATGCTCTCTCTCAGACCTGTGAGTCCATCAGGTCGTAGTGGTGAGTGGCTGCTGGGACAAAAGCCTCCCATAATGGAGCTTCAAGTAAGACATCATCAAGGAGCAGAAGGCCAGAGACGCATCTGCTCCAGACCTGCTGTCTCATTCATGCTAGTGTCTCATTCAGGGTAATGTCTCATTCAAGCTAGTGTCTCATTCATGCTAATGTCTCATTCATGCTAGTGTCTCATTCATGCTAGTGTCTCATTCAGGGTAATGTCTCATTCAAGCTAGTGTCTCATTCATGCTAATGTCTCATTCATGCTAGTGTCTCATTCATGCTAGTGTCTCATTCAGGGTAATGTCTCATTCAAGCTAGTGTCTCATTCATGCTAATGTCTCATTCATGCTAGTGGCTCATTCATACTAGTGTCTCATTCATGCTAGTGTCTCATTCAGGGTAATGTCTCATTCATGCTAGTGGCTCATTCATACTCGTGTCTCATTCATGCTAGTGTCTCATTCATGCTAGTGTCTCATTCATGCTAGTGTCTCATTCATGCTAGTGTCTCATTCGGGGTAATGTCTCATTCATGCTAGTGTCTCATTCATGCTAGTGGCTCATTCAGGGTAATGTCTCATTCATGCTAGTGTCTCATTCATGCTAGTGGCTCATTCAGGGTAATGTCTCATTCATGCTAGTGTCTCATTCATGTTAGTGTCTCATTCAGGGTAATGTCTCATTTATGCTAGTGTCTCATTCATGTTAGTGTCTCATTCATGCTAGTGTCTCATTCATGCTAATGTAACATTCATGCTAGTGCCACATTTATGCTACTGTAACATTCATGCTAATGTCCCATTCATGCAAATGTCTTATTCATGCTAATAACTCATTCATGCTATTGTATCATTTATGCTACTGCAACATTCATGCTAATGTCCCATTCATGCTAATGTCTTATTCATGCTACTGTCACATTCATGCTACTGTAACATTCATGCTAATGTCCCATTCAAACTAATGTCTTATTCATGCTACTGCCACTTTCATGCTACTGCCACATTCATGCTACTGCCACTTTCATGCTACTGCCACTTTCATGCTACTGCCACTTTCATGCTACTGCCACATTCATGCTACAGCCACTTTCATGTTACTGCCACTTTCATGCTCCTGCCACTTTCATGCTACTGCCACATTCATGCTACTGCCACTTTCATGCTCCTGCCACTTTCATGCTACTGCCACTTTCATGCTACTGCCACATTCATGCTACTGCCACATTCATGTTACTGCCACTTTCATGCTACAGCCACTTTCATGTTACTGCCACATTCATGCTACTGCCACTTTCATGCTACTGCCACATTCATGCTACTGCCACATTCATGCTACTACCACTTTCATGCTCCTGCCACTTTCATGCTACAGCCACTTTCATGCTACAGCCACTTTCATGCTACTGCCACATTCATGCTACTGCCACTTTCATGCTCCTGCCACTTTCATGCTCCTGCCACTTTCATGCTCCTGCCACTTTCATGCTAGTGCCACTTTCATGCTACAGCCACTTTCATGTTACTGCCACTTTCATGCTACTGCCACATTCATGCTCCTGCCACTTTCATGCTACTGCCACTTTCATGATCCTGCCTCATTCATGCTACTGCCACTTTCATGCTCCTGCCACTTTCATGCTACTGCCACTTTCATGCTACTGCCACATTCATGCTACTGCCACATTCATGTTACTGCCACTTTCATGCTACAGCCACTTTCATGCTACAGCCACTTTCATGTTACTGCCACTTTCATGCTACTGCCACATTCATGTTACTGCCACTTTCATGCTACTGCCACTTTCATGCTACAGCCACTTTCATGTTACTGCCACTTTCCTGCTACTGCCACATTCATGCTACTGCCACTTTCATGCTCCTGCCACTTTCATGCTCCTGCCACATTCATGCTACTGCCACTTTCATGCTACAGCCACTTTCATGTTACTGCCACTTTCATGCTACTGCCACATTCATGCTCCTGCCACTTTCATGCTACCGCCACTTTCATGATCCTGCCACATTCATGCTACTGCCACTTTCATGCTCCTGCCACTTTCATGCTACTGCCACTTTCATGCCCCTGCCACTTTCATGCTCCTGCCACTTTCATGCTACCGCCACTTTCATGCTACCGCCACTTTCATGCTACTGCCACATTCATGCTACAGCCACATTCATGCTACTGCCACTTTCATGCTACAGCCACATTCATGCTACTGCCACTTTCATGCTACAGCCACATTCATGCTACTGCCACATTCATGCTACAGCCACATTCATGCTACTGCCACATTCATGCTACTGCCACATTCACGCTACAGCCACATTCATGCTACAGCCACATTCATGCTACTGCCACATTCATGCTCCTTCCACTTTCATGCTACTGCCACATTCATGCTACTGCCACATTCATGCTAGTGCCACATTCATGCTCCTGCCACATTCATGCTACTGCCACATTCATGCTAGTGCCACATTCATGCTCCTGCCACTTTCATGCTACTGCCACATTCATGCTACTGCCACATTCATGCTCCTGCCACTTTCATGCTACAGCCACATTCATGCTAGTGCCACATTCATGCTCCTGCCACATTCATGCTCCTGCCACTTTCATGCTACTGCCACATTCATGCTAGTGCCACTTTCATGCTAGTGCCACATTCATGCTAGTGCCACATTCATGCTAGTGCCACATTCATGCTCCCGCCACATTCATGCTAGTGCCACATTCATGCTCCTGCCACATTCATGCTACTGCCATATTCATGCTCCTTCCACTTTCATGCTACTGCCACTTTCATGCTACTGCCACATTCATGCTAGTGCCACTTTCATGCTCCTGCCACTTTCATGCTACTGCCACATTCATGCTAGTGCCACATTCATGCTACTGCCATATTCATGCTCCTTCCACTTTCATGCTACTGCCACTTTCATGCTACTGCCACATTCATGCTAGTGCCACTTTCATGCTCCTGCCACTTTCATGCTACTGCCACATTCATGCTAGTGCCACATTCATGCTCCTGCCACTTTCATGCTACTGCCACATTCATGCTAGTGCCACATTCATGCTCCTGCCACTTTCATGCTACTGCCACATTCATGCTAGTGCCACATTCATGCTCCTGCCACTTTCATGCTACTGCCACATTCATGCTAGTGCCACATTCATGCTCCTGCCACTTTCATGCTAGTGCCACATTCATGCTAGTGCCACATTCATGCTCCCGCCACTTTCATGCTCCCGCCACATTCATGCTAGTGCCACATTCATGCTCCTGCCACTTTCATGCTCCTGCCACATTCATGCTAGTGCCACATTCATGCTCCTGCCACTTTCATGCTCCTGCCACTTTCATGCTACTGCCACATTCATGCTAGTGCCACATTCATGCTCCCGCCACTTTCATGCTCCCGCCACATTCATGCTAGTGCCACATTCATGCTCCTGCCACTTTCATGCTCCTGCCACATTCATGCTAGTGCCACATTCATGCTAGTGCCACATTCATGCTCCTGCCACTTTCATGTGAGTGGCACATTTGTGCGAGAAATGTGTTTCATCAACAGATCAGAGAACACACTTAGTAATGGGATGATGATGATGGTGATTTAAAATCCTCCTCTCTTTTTCTCTAAACTATTGTCCCTCCATTCCCCCATCTCTACTCTTCCCCTCAACTCTTCTATCCCTCCTCTCCCTTGTGAATTGCTCTTCATCGTGAACTTCCCCCTTTTCCACTGTGTTGTTACAATTTGTGGCTCAAGCCTCTCAGAGCCGCTGTCTCCACATGAAGGTTCTTCCCTTCAGAAGGAGACAGTTCTTGAATCCTAGCCTCCCTCTTTATTGGACACTCTGATGTCTGCATGGACAGAGAGAGAGAGGGAGAGGGAGAAGGAGAGGACAGGGGATGGAATGTGACCTCTGAAGGAAACACAACTTGACCAGCTTCTAATTCAGGCTCTGATTTATTGAAGAACTTTACAGCTGAACAATTTATGCAGAAGTTTCTCTCCAACCAGGACATTTCCAGGGAAAAGTATGTACACCTGGAAATGACAAATCCTCTCCACCTTGATCAATCTGACATCCGCGTTTTGTCCTTGTCAGTGTCTTTCCACACTAGAAGATTTCTAATCCTCAAGTGTTACTGGATCACGTTGTGCAGCTTACAGCTCATTGAGATGAACCTGAATCTGTCTTCGGCTTTAATACCACACGTTTAAGCCAACAACTCTATTCAGCCAAGCAGCATGTATTCATTCTGACTTCTTAATGCTCATTTTGATTAATCATGTCTCAATGATTACATAAATGGCCGTCGGGGTGCATGAGTCATGTATGACCCCGCGCTGTGCACCACTGAGCACTTCCTTTCATTATTTCAGTTCTCCTCAGGTTTTAAACTTGAACCAGCAACCTGCTGAGTTTGCGTCGCTGTCACACTGGAACTCTGAATATTTGTCTTCCTCTCATTTCTCGTCCATACTATCGATGCACATTACTGTGTTGACATTAATTCAATTCGAACACTGATAGTGGGCGTATTGTCGTGCTCTAGCACGCTGTGAGGAGATGCATGACATCATACACCAACAAGAAAGCTGTATTAATTATTTTATGAGTTATAATTATTTATAATTTTTATTTTTGGGGAGGTCAACAATGTGACCAAGGATCTGAACTAAAATAGTTAAAAATGAATTTTTCATTTCAGTTTCGACTTTAACATTGAGCCTGGAGCAAAGAAAGAAGATTAAAGTTACGTCTTGAATGATCATCAAACCTGCTTTTGTCGCATTGTTGACTTCAAAGGTGACTGATATGACAGCAGCGGGCCTTCGCCACATCCTGGCTCACAACAGTTTCCTTTTCTGTAGCCAGGTCAGGCGGAGGCCACGAGGGAGTGGAGAAGTAAACAGGTGTTGTGGCGTTTCCATCATTCATCTTCACCAGGTGAGAAGTGGCTTCATCTCTCTCTGAAACACTCCCCTTGCCAGCTGCTCTGACACTCTTTGAATCTTTGGGTTTCTGGTCGAGTCTCGGGAATAAATAGATTCCATGTTCTGTAAAGGATGACCAGAAGGAGACTGCCTGGTGCAGTCTTCTCTGACCCGGGTCCAACAGCTTGAGGTAAACTGTTGCACTGAGCTGAATGTTTGGGCAGATTTGCACTCAGCTGGAAACATAACCCTTCCATGGCTCTTGAACTGGACCAGTGTGTTGCTGCTCATTTCAACTTGCTGATGATCTTTTTTGCCTAAAATGAAGAGAAGTTGATGGACATGGCATCAACGTACAGGGCTGTCATTGGTGGAAACGCTTGCCAGGTTGACAGTTCTCTTGTTCTGTTGTCCTCTGGGTAAATGTCTGCGCTTGTCTCTGCCTGTGAGTGGAAGAGCTCCTGCTACTGATAAATTGTTTCTTTGATCAAACAGAGCCTGAAGTGCTGCTGGCGCAGTCAGAGGCCCCACTCATCTGGACCGGTTCCATCTGGTCTGACTGTCGGAGGTTGGGACTTCACCCCTGATGTTTACATTTCTGTTTCAGTTCAAAAAAGAAATTTACTGGATCTTGAATTCCATGACGGGGGGTCATAGAGACATCCATCCATCCATCAGTCCATCCATCCATCCATCAGTCCATCCATCCATCCATCAGTCCATCTGTCCATCCATCAGTCCATCCATCCATCCATCAGTCCATTCAACCATCCATCAGTCCATCTGTCCATCCATCAGTCCATCCATCAGTCAATCCATCCATCTATCCATCCGTCCATCTATCCATCTGTCCATCCATCCATCCATCAGTCCATCCATCTATCCATCCATCCATCATCCATCCATCTATCCATCCGTCCATCTATCCATCCATCCATCCATCCATCCATCCATCCGTCCATCCATCCATCTATCCATCTATCCATCCATCCATCATCCATCCGTCCATCCATCCATCTATCCATCCGTCCATCTATCCATCCGTCCATCCATCCATCAGTCATCCATCAGTCCATCCATCCATCTATCCATCCATCCATCCATCCATCCATCAGTCCATCCATCTATCCATCCATCCATCATCCATCCGTCCATCCATCCATCTATCCATCCGTCCATCTATCCATCCGTCCATCCATCCATCCGTCCATCCATCAGTCCATCCATCCATCCATCCATCTATCCATCCATCCATCTATCCATCCGTCCATCCATCCATCAGTCATCCATCAGTCCATCCATCCATCTATCCATCCGTCCGTCCATCCATCCATCCATCCATCCATCAGTCCATCCATCCATCCGTCCATCCATCCATCCATCAGCCCATCCATCCATCTATCCATCTGTCCATCCATCCATCCGTCCATCTATCCATCCGTCCATCCATCCATCCATCCGTCCATCCATCCATCCATCTATCCATCCGTCCATCCATCCATCCATCCATCAGTCCATTCATCCATCCATCCATCAGTCCATCCATCCATCCATCAATCCATCCATCCGTCCATCTATCCATCCATCCATCCATCCCTCCATCCATCCATCCCTCCATCCATCCATCCTTCCTTCATCCATCCCTCCCTCCCTCCATGTTCCCCCTCTCCTCCTGTTCAGGGTGGTGGGGGTGGAGCCTCTCCCAGCAGCCTTCCCCCTGGACAGGTCACCAGTCCATGGCAGGGCCAACACATAGAGACAGACAACCATTGGCTCTCCCAGCCACGCCTACGGTCAATTTAGAGTCTGGATTAACCTGGTCCCTCTTGATGTCTTTGGACTGTGGAGGAAGCTGGAGTACCAGAGAGAACCCAGCAGGAACAGGGAGAACATGGAGACTCACCCAGAAAGACCCCGTGCTGCAGCCGGGGCTCCACCCACAACCTTCTTGCTGGGGGCCACAGGGAGGACCACTGCTCCACCCACAACCTTCTTGCTGGGGGGCCACAGGGAGGACCACTGCTACGCCCACAACCTTCTTGCTGTGGGGCCACAGTGAGGACCACTGCTCCACCGGGCTGCCCTTAAATTAATCTGCTCTAATCTAATTGCTCTACTATCGTTACAATAGTGTGCGTTACTTCCAGCCAGACTAGCCTCATGTTGCTAACAAACCATCCGGTGAGCTGTGTGACCCTAACAACACAAGTGTGTTTGTGAGGTGCGATGGCAGAAACGAGCTGCTGCTCCGGTGCGGTTCAGTTCCTCTCCGTCATGTGAAAGCCGTGGACCTCAAAGTTGAATTGTGTTGTTCGATGGTGTTTGGTTTCTAATGACTCATTCTCAAGCTGCCTACAGTGACATTTTAATAGGCGCTGTAATTAGAAGATAATAATATGTTCCTGCACATGTCCTACGTACATCGTTGTGTTGTATCTTCAGCAAAGATGACTCATAGGTGGTGGGATAATCGTGATGAAGCTGCCATAGCGATGGGAGACTGTGTTCTGAGAAGGAGAAGTGATGGATGGCTGAAAGATGGTGGACCAACATGCCCTGCAGGCCTGTAACCCTTGATAGAGAACTGCTGGCTCAGGTCATGCTGACTCGCCCATCTCTCCAGAGACTGATGGGCGCAGCGCACTGATATCAGGCCTGTTCCATCACAGCTGATGGCTTCGCTTCTTACTCAGCCGCACACTCAGCTCTAGTTTGTGTTTTAAACACATCTACATGCTGAACAAACACATTCTTTTCCTTTTTGAAATTGTACTTTATCAAAGCAGTTGCAGAGAGGAAGAGTTGGTAGGTGCTTGTAACCGTACAATTCCAAGTCTATTTTTGTCTTTTCTGTGTGTGGAACTATCTTGGAGCACTTACAGTACAATGCTCAGATGACCAACACTGCAGCACTGGGCCTGAACACATCTCACGCTGCTAGCTTGATAACAATAGTAATTCATCCCTGGGACGTGCTCGGTGGAATTTCTTCCATTGTCTTTTATATCAATTCAAATATCCCATTCAATATTAAAAACCGCGGCGTCTGAACGACTGCCAGGCTCGGGCCGATGTCTGGATCACTGAGTCTTCAGCTTGTTTGTCTTGTTGCAAAGGTGTGAGGTGTTCAGTGTGTTAGTCTCGCACCTTGAAACTACATTATCAACTAGGTTTTTCGGTTTCATCACAAACACATGACCAGAAACTGTGGTGAGAGATGCAGAGTAAATACATCAAATTTGACAGATAAATCCAGAGGTGTTCAATTACCATTGCTGTTTTCCTAGAAAGCAAACCAAAGATCTTCCTCTGGATGTGTCTGGAATCTGTCTTTGAACTGCAATTTATTAGTGATCCTGCACTGTAGTAAAGCAGACAGGTAGATTATTACGTGGATTTGGATTAAAAGCAGCATCATCCAAATTTATTATACAACTATCAGTGTGTGCAGGTGCAGTAAATCTGCAGCACTGTTAGCTGTGGACGAAACAAACGACCCAGTCGCCGTTGCAGCTCTCTGAGTGATGACTTGGACCCGTTTCTCTCGTCTTCCATCCGGCAGGGCATTTCTTCTTCTCCTGGCTCCTCCTCTCTCTCCTCTCACTGTCACCACATCAATCCTTCCTTACCCCCCCCCCCAGACCCCCTGTGACTCAATTACACAGAACTCTTAAAAATGACTATCAACACGTTTCCTTAAAAGTGAAGATTATAAATCCTTGATTTTCATTATAGATAAACCCTACATATAGAACTACTGTAAATAGAATGTTCTGCTCCACTTGCTCCTTAAGAAAGTCTGAATTAATGTGAGAGGGGCAAAATTATGTCTGATAGAGAGGAGAGACATGAAGGCCCCCCCCCCCTCGATGCTTATGGGATGTGATGTGAACGGGGGGGTGACGGGACCCTCCCATGGAGCAGCCGCAGCAGCAGCTACTGATTAATCCTCATGCTAGAGACACTAATGATTTATTTATTTGGAAATTACAGAGCTCTGGGAGAGCTGGGCACCATTGATAACGAAACACAAGTGCGAAGGAAGAGGAGGCGGGCTGGAGTTTGTAACTCTTCCTCCCACCTCATCTATTCATTTATATATATGTGCTAGAGGATCTATTCCCAGGGGGTGCGTGAAGCAGCTAATTCTCATATTGACTTCAGTGAAAAATTTCCTGCAGCCTATTTTCCTGATGAGGAGAGCAGGGGTCTGTGGTGCTGCAGGCGGGAGTTTAGCAGCAGCAGCAGCAGCAGCAGCAGCCGCCGCCGCCCCCCCGGAGGGAAGATATTGATGTCTGATCACAGGGTTTCTGACTCTCAACAGAAAGACAATCATTCTTTTTCCCTCATGTTTGGCTCACGCTGAAATGAAAGTGAAGTAAGAGAGTATTTAAACAAATGCCAGTTATCTTTGACTCGGTGTGGTGGACTTAATTAAAGCTCAATATCACACAGAGCAGCAAACATAGGACTGAAGTTCACAGCAAACAAAATGAATAATGATCAGCACACAGTCACACTGAGGGAGCCACAGTCGCCCAGCGTGTGTCGACGTGTCGATGGTCAGTGAGTCACTGGCAGCGGGTGCTGCTAACATGACTCATTCCAGCCGAGGACGCTAATTGAAGCAGCTTTCTTCTCCTACTGGAGCTTCCATAAGCCAGCAGGGATCGCCGAGGAAGGCCACTGCCATCTCACAGCACTCTTCCTCTGCTCTAGGAGGAAGAGATGAAGTCGTTTCTAGTTTAGAGCTTTGGGAAGTGCGGCACAGATCTGCAGAGAACAGTGCATATTTTCTGCAATATTACATGTTGCTCTTTCTATGAGCTTTTGTATCTTTTTTCTGCTGTTGAATCTTTGCTTGTTCTTGACTTCCAGCCAGTTGTAGGCAGAGCTCACTTTTCTGTTGTGTCATCTTTTTAGATGTCACTGTAATTAAGATTCAACAGTCCAGGAAATGTTTTCTCCACATTTAGATTAGTGGATCTTCAAAGACTGGTCAGGCTTTGTTGGGTTTCTTTAGCAGCAGCAGCAGCAGCAGCAGCAATATTTTCCAACATTTTTTGTTCCAACTCGATGTCATACTGTGTACGTTTTTTCACCATCTGTCATTGGAATCTAAAATTAGACTTTGTCTTACCGTGAAATCCTTGTTTTTAAGTCTAACAATGGCAGAAGGTGAAAGTTTCTGAAACCAAAACTTAGAGTGAATAGATGAGAAGAATGTATAAAAGGAAAGAGCAGCACAGAAACCAGAAGTAATAAGGACAAGTGATGTCACATGAAAACAATGTCAGGTTGATGGACGCAGCCCACCTGAGCCAACATTTATATTTGATACAACACGGCAGAGATGCCTCACTGGACACACCAGCCAGGACAAGGGGGAACTTGCACTCTGGACTTTTTTTCAATCTTGTGTAGGAACTGACAGTTGATGGCTCAAACAGTTGGGAGCATATTGTCTTCAAGCGTATTGCCATGAGATGCAAAAACGTTTGAATGTGTCAGACTGATCCTTGAAGTGGTAATTATTCCTTCAATGATGTGAGAAGATTGTAATTAGACTTGGTGATGAATACGAGGACAGCTTTGATCTCCGCATCTGACCGGGGTTAAACAGAACAGATGCCCCGTGTGACACCGTGACTCAGCCAGAATAATCCCGGGCTTTTGTTCAAATTCAAAAACAGAGCACAATCATGTCTTTTTCTTCCAGACCGTCGCTCCTCACCGTCCTCTCATCTCTCCCTCTCTGCCCTGAGAATCTTGCCCCTTCTCTCCCTGTTTTGCCCAGTGGAGAAGAAAGGTGGGTGTGTCTCAGGATGAAGGTGAATCTTCTCATATGTACTCTGACTTGGTCCTGCAAACTGGAGGGTTGCAATCAGCTCAATGGGATGTGACAGCCCCTCTAATTAAAGCAGCTTTCCAAGCTTGAGGCCTACATATGTGTTTCTCTGTCTCGGCCCACTCGGTTCCCACCAGCTCCTCTGACTCCGGGTCTCATCCTGTCTCTCTATTTTCTACAGCAGACCGCAATTCTGAGAGCAACTTCAATCAGGCCAGCTTAGCTGGTGCCATTGATTGCCTTTGATTGGCTGCATATCTTTCTCACCAGATTACTCTCTGAACAGTTCTTATTACAGTACACGTATCGTTCCTTCCTCACACTGAATATCATCGTGACAGTTCTTGTGCTCTATCAACTCTCGTTTTAAATGTGATTTCATGTCAAACTGACTGCTGTGCATAGAAAACAGAATCCTGAAATGTAACTGGAGGGTTCAGGGTGAAGCTTTGACACAGTTCACCCCTAAAGAATATGTTTCTCCCCAAACGTGTAATTTTCCATTGGGTTTCTTTAGCTCATAAGAACATCTTGCTCCTACTGTCATCTTAGCATGAGGCTAACAACAGCTAATCCATCCAAAACGTCCATTTATAAACTCTTGAACACATCATCCAGTATAATCCACGTCTCTATTATCCAGCCAATAATCCACAAACACTTTGATTTGAGCTCAAAGCAAACTTGAAGAGTTCTGCTGGCTCGAGTGTGAAGGAGTGTGACTGTGGCTGCTGCAGTTAGCTGAACCCGTTCACGGTCCTGCTGAACCAGGACTGTTCCACTTTGATTGTTGCTCAAATCAAAGTGTTTGTGAAGGATGGAGTTTGGAACCAGGAGTCAGTCTCTGTTGGCCTTCAGCTGAAAAAGTGGCTGGGGTCTTTAATCAGGGATCAATGTCTTGTGAGTGAGTATTTAGGAGGCAAATACGGTTTTCAGGCGTGTTCTGTCTGCTGGATTCTCTTCAGCAGGGCTGCGGCGGAGCACAGTGAATCGTCTCTGAATGACGTGAAACTTATCAAGATGAATGCTTTCAACTGTGTGTCATGTGGAGTAGCCGGCTTCTCAGGCCTGTCAGGGGATCTGAACCATCACCCGTCAGGTCTGACACCAGGCTGTCATTACTCGACATGCCGCTCTGAACCACACATGCCTACTGACCATCCTCTGTCTTTTAAATCCAGCACGCCGCTGAGGGTCACTGGGCCGCACGCATGATTGAGTCTGGGTAGAAGCAGTGTGCACCAGCAGGCAGGGAGCTGATTGGTCAGCCGGCGGCTGCCAGGCTCTCTATCTGTAAGTGGCTTTAAAACATGAGAACAAGAGCGAGCTGGTGTTGCTGGAAGTCTTGGTCTTGTGTCTTGTCACCTTCCTCCTCGCTCACCTCCATGTCCCCCACTCTTCTTTCTCCCCCAAGTCACTTTTATTAAATACATCTTTCCTCTCACTTGTACCCTTTCTGCCTCACTGCCCCCACCAGCGTACCCACAGTACCCCCCCCCCCACCACCCCCACCACCCCGGACCCTGTCACCAGTCTGCAGAAGGACGGATGTCTGGATGTCTCCAGCCTTACTGGCCCCCTCACACTGACCTTTCCCTCTCACCTCAGAGCAGGAGGATACCAGTAACAGAACAGGTCACCAGTAACAGAGCACCAGTAACAGAACGGCCAGGAGGAAGGAAGGAGAGGAAGGAAGAAAAGAAGGAGGGAGCGGAACGATGAAGGAGGGAAGAAGGAGGCAGCGGAAGGATGAAGGAGGGGAAGGAGGAAAGAAGGAGGGAGCGGAACGATGAAGGAGGGAAGAAGGAGGCAGCGGAATGATGAAGTAGGGGAAGGAGGAAAGAAGGAGGGAGCGGAACGATGAAGGAGGAAAGAAGGAGGGAGCGGAACGATGAAGGAGGGGAAGGAGGCAACGGAATGATGAAGGAGGGGAAGGAGGAAAGAAGGAGGGAGCGGAACGATGAAGGAGGAAAGAAGGAGGCAGCGGAAGGATGAAGGAGGGGAAGAAGGGAAGAAGGAGGGAAGAAGGAGGGAGAGGCCATGCAAAGATTTGTTTCCTGTGACAAGGGAGGCTGTGAATAAAGATGGCTGCTCCATCTATCAGCCTCCAAATAAAGAGCTGTTTCTCTGTTTAATGGCCTCTCCACTGTGCTTCTATCACCCAAATGAGCCCAGCTGACATTTCCTCCTAAATCCCATTTAACACAAAGGCTCCTCTTATTTCCATACAGGGACTCGGGCCAGTAATTCTGGGGTGTGTGTTCTCACCTGGAGGGAGCACGTTGATCTGATATAAGAGGTGTCTGCTTTTACCGCCGCTCCCTGTGAATCCACAAACCCCAGAGGCCTTGAGGAAGTGCCTAGTGGCACCTCAGCAACCGGCTGCTGGAGGGTGCTCATGGACAGAAAGGTTCCACACTCCCAGGATCCAGATCTGGACTGAGATCTGATGTACCAGTCCAATGTGATGTTTGTGTCAAGGTGCGTGACCGCTGTAATTGGTGGACACGGCCAGTGGAGCGATGGATCCATGTTCTGATGGCCATTGTGACCACAGAAATCAGTCTTTCCCAGCCTTCCATGATTCAGTGCTACCAGCTCGATCCAAACTGGCGTCTTCTCTGACCTCTGACCTCTGTCAACAAGGCCCAGAGAAGGCTGCTACTGCCCCAGGTTCTCCCTGAACCATGGTGCTGTCTGAGCATCTCAGCAGACCCCCCCCCCCCCCCCAACAACTATGAGCACTGAAAGTCTTTTTTCTTTTTCCTGGTGAGGCTGCAGATCCACTTCCTGTCATCAAGCAGACTGTCTGTTATTATCGTGGCTCTCTTATGTCTGCTGGTCAAAGACCAGCTCTTGGTTCCCCGATGAATAAACCAGCTGAGCTCCTGTGCACGTTCATAACACACGACAGTCTTCAGGAGAGAACGTTCCCCTGCCACCTTCATATCTTCTCTTTGGTAATTCAACTTGACTTAGTAACAGACTTTCCTCAGTTATTAACATGCTGAAACACTTTTTTCTCCACTTTTTGTTATTTCAGAAAGAGGAACATGATAATTGGAGTATTTACAGCCCATTGAATCATGTGAATTTACCATTGTGTAACATGGTACATACAGGTGAGTGACTTTGCATGCCTCATCTCCTCCCTGGCAGGAAAGCCCTGTTCTTTTCAGACCAGAATGACCCCATCCCAGGATCTAAGGGGCCAGTATGCTCATAAGGGGTCCACATTTCAGTAAATCCTTAAAATCTTAAAATCAATTCTAAAATGGACAGGAAGCCAGCGAAGAGCAGCATGGACACAAGGGATGTGGTGTTAAAACCAGTAAGAGGCCCGGCTGCTGCGCTCCGGACCAGTTGGAGGTGGGAGAGGGATTCCTGAGGGATATTGGAAAATGAGAGTTTCCAGGTTGTGTGAGTTCATATGGATTTAAAGTGGGAGAGGGCTCAGGTGGATGAAGCAAGACAGGACTGCTGTTATGACATGTGGGTCAGAAAGCTCTGAGTCAAAAACGACTCCTGACTTCTGGCTGTTGGCTCGGTGTTGGAGGACCAAGTTGTGTGTAAGCAGGTGGATTCGCCAGTTGGGATAATTGATGCGTTTGATTACAAATTTGGAATTATTTAATTGAAGGAAGTTTTGTGCCTCCAAAAATTCCATGTCACAGAGACATTGAAAACCAGCAGTAAGGCTGAAACCTGAAAACTGAACCTTGTGGTACAAACCTGGTAGCAGGAGAGGTGGAGGATGTCCATCCAGGGCTGTTCCAGCTGGGAACAGTCTGGATGTGAAGTCGCTAAACAGGGCTTCACATCTCCCTGAAAAATGGTTTTCCAACGTTTTTCAACTTTTGAGACCTGACAAGAATTTACCACATCTTTCTTCATGTTGCGGACGCAGCATGCCCACCCTCTCCCCTGCCAGTGGGGTAATCAGCCAATCAGAGGGAAGTAGGGTTTTTCGGAGGGCTCATTAAAGATCAGCTGATGCTCAACAGGAGAAAACCAGGTTGGAGGAAACATTGATTTCATGTTGAAATCATATGCAGTGAAATCAGTGAAATCAAGCTGAACGAATGTTTCAGCTGTTTGTGATGTTTGACCTTTCCCACTCTCAGAAACGGGAGGCTGTAAAGTGCAGCTCCTGGCTGATTCACATCGAACACGTTCTCATCAGCCGTTTGTGTTTCCTCTGAAATATACAAATAGACAAACACTCGCATCATCAGCACTGATGTTTTCTGTAGAGCTTCTTGACATCCACACACTCATGTTAACCTGATTGAGATGTGACTATTCAGCTTGGTGGATGTTGCCAGAAGCTGAGGGGTATGGCGTGCGTGTGCATGTGCGTATTTGTATAAACCTGGATAACTGCAACGATGAGGCAAGAACGGCTTCGAGCCTTTGGTGTCTGATGATGAGACGACACGTGTGCACACAAGCAGAAGAGTTTAAAGATGCCTTCACTCCTTCCTCATTACCATTCCTGTTCTCTTGGTTGTTGAGTTTGGAAACTCTGCTTTGCCTGGAGCAGAAACACGATGAAGATTTGCTCTGGATAAACAACAGCTGAGGATTCTCTGCATTTTTAATGGCATCATAATTGAGATGCTTGACCTTTCAAAACTCCAGAAAAATATGCTAATAAGAACTGTTTCAGTACTGTTTATATGAGCGATGCAAACTGCATTAACAGAGGAAAATAAATTCACACTTTTATTATTGTCCTATATCTCGATACTTTGTTAGATTAATGTTTAGACTTCACGAAAAATCTTTTGCTTTAAAATGAGTGAAATGCCTTATTCATCATGCTCAGACCGAACCTCGGCGGTAATGCAGGTCCACAGGGCTCAGATCTGGGCCCTCTGCAGTACAGGGACCTGAGCTTGTGTGCTGGTGGTCCAGCCACCTCCTGCTTTGCTTAGTGCCACTCGTCTTTGAGAGTGCACGCATAAAACCCCCTGAAGCATTACCTTGATATCGTTACAGAAACAACTCCCACTTTTTTTACTTGCTGCAGATGACGTTGATGTACGAACATGAATCCTCATCAACTCCAAGCCAACAGCGTGTCGATTCACAACAACCGCAGCAGTGTGGCTGCTTGATGTCAGTCAGACTTTCTTTTTTACATCAGGAGTTGAGAAGACATTTGCCTTAAATGTTTCTGTACCAACTGTGCACAACAATCTTCATTCCACACTTCCACACATGAACTGCTCACTGATTTTACCAACATGGTGAGGTCCGCTCTCATTCTGAAACAAATAGCAAAGAAGCACAAATGTAGTGTACAGTTTATGTAACGTCTACAACAATGTACGATGATATGTCATGAAATATAAGTAGGATATTATTAGGATACCATCCACATTCTCTAATTAAGAACCAGTCCCAGCAAAGGTGCGGTGATGCGTGAGAAGCGGCTGAGGGCTGGTTGGATTTGTGCTGTTTGTGATTCTGATAATGGGAAGTCAGTAAACTGACCCAGAACCTGTGCACACTGGGAGCTGATGGTTAGGCATCAGGGACTTACAATGATAGGATCATTCAGGAGTGTAACCACAGAAACTATGCGCATGCTATTTGCATCATCATCCTCATCATCCTCATCAGCCCCAGCAGCACCATCAGTACCAGGAGCACCAGCACCAGCATCCCTCCTCCAGCGCTTACAAGATGGCAGCAGCTGGTAGGTCCATGTCCCAGCAGTCTCCATCTCTAGCATCACTACTGCTGCTCATTCATAACTCCTCTGCTGTTGTGATTAATGAGCCCACACATCAGCAAGCTGCCAAGCAACGCAGAAGCAATGCACCGAGTGTATTTAACGAACAGCGAGAGCTGTCATATCACTGTCCACGTCAAACTGTTGCAGCACTCATCGACACCGCAGGCTCCTTTTTCCTGATCATCAGCATTGTTATTTTCAAGGAAACAAGCCGGTTTGGAATCACGGGGTGAGCTTGTACTCGATCTTATCTTGGCTGGTCTCTATCATGGGGAAGCCTCCTCCAGGCTTTTATGCTCATACACATTTAATGAGAACACACATTGGAAGTGTAGAGCACATTTCAGCCTGCCTTGATCTCACAATCTCTGCTGGCTGCTAATCATCACACAAACTCTCAGAAAACCATTTCAGAATTGCGATTGCAAGGGCCAGTGGAACCTGGTCCTTTCTGAACGCCATGATGTCAAACTAATGAGAATAATGAGACGCTGATGATGGAAGAGAATTAAGCTCAAAGGGGTCCTGCTGCACTTACATGCGTTGAAGGAGTTTACATTGTTGCTCCACTTGTTCTCTCCAACTCATTTGAGGGCCTCATTGAGTAGCTGGCTCACATGCTCTCTGCTCCCCCTCTGCCACCATTAAACACACACCTGGAGAGCTTGGCCACGGTAATGATGCTTGACTGGCTTCCACTGTCAGCCATCAATCTAGCCAATGAGGGTGAGCCGTACACCCTCCTCACCCTCCATCCCCCGCTCTCTCCCCCTGAATTAAAGCCATCCCAGCCTGTCAAACACAGTCACAGCCTCAGCTTGTGATCCCGACCTGCCATCATGTTCCTGGCTGCCATGTGTCACCTTGGTGAAAGGGTGTGTTTCCTTGCCAACCATTGTATTTACTTCCCCATGTGTTTGACCTTACCAGAGCAGGGATGCAGGATAGAATTCCAGAATAGAGCAGGAAGATGTTTTTTTATGCTTAATATTATATTTTTATTACCATTATTATTTCGTACCAGCGATTGTTTCATGTGCTGAGAGTAAAGGGTTAAGTTATAATCACGATGAATAAAGTCAGTTGTGTTTAATAACCTCATTCCTTTAACTGTCAAACTTCCCATTGGTACTTCATCTCTTGGTTTTCACAGTTTTGTTGGACCGATCACATCGCCGCTTTTGTTTGACAGCATAGATCGATTTTGTGATATATTTTAAAAAGAAGGGAGCCAGGTGTAAAGTAATGGAGCCATTCTGATGTCCGTCCAATTTCATTCTC
This sequence comes from Aulostomus chinensis, assembly GCF_037954235.1. NCBI lineage: Eukaryota > Metazoa > Chordata > Actinopteri > Syngnathiformes > Aulostomidae > Aulostomus > Aulostomus chinensis. Next base: position 417,891 of record NC_141329.1, read on the forward strand.
CTCTCCGCCTCTTCGGCTGTGTTTTCCTATATATATAATACAGGTGCGATCAATTCATAGATCAGTTGTAAAGGGTTATAGAAAGTGAGATATAATAATACAGGCAATGGCAGGTAATACATTAACCTCATGGTGAAATATTAAAGCTCAACTATTCATAGTGCGTCTGTGTGAAATTTCACAGGCCTGTCACTGTCTTTCCCGTCAGACAGTGAAAATGTATTCACCTCCCCAGCAAAACCATTTCATCATGAATTCTTTTTAGAGTGAAGGAGGCAAATGATGTGAATGTTGAGGCGATGCCTTAGCATGAGATATTACATGTGGCAGGGCAATTTCCATCCTGAGCAGAGGCAGCCTGTCCAATGCAGCGTTTAATTTTCAGGAGTGATTGCAAGATTTTCCTGAGAAGCGGCTCGTGTGCAGACTGTGTCAGATTAGTGTCGCGAGAATTGGCTAATTTCCTTCCACTGTAAATAATCTGCTATGTATGAAAATCATTTGCATCCATCTCCTTATTTTCATGGCTGACATGTGGATGGAAGACAAGTAGGAACACGCCTGGAACGACATAAACCCTCCTTGTTGTTGAGTGCGTAAAGTGCTGCTGCCCTGAGCGCTGGACGCGTCCGTGCTGAGCGGCGCTCTCCAGCAGGTCTGCTAAGCCAACACGTGTCGCTCTTTGCATCCTTCTCCCATCCTTCGTCTCCACGCTCCGACAGAGACAGGACACAAGTCTCTGGGAAGTGAAGCTGCACAAAACCCACGACAGCATCTCATTATCCACTAAACAGCAGCAGATTAATTACAATGACAATGACAGATGGCTTGTTACTGGATCATTGAGATGGGACCGGGGGGGGGGGGGGGGGGTATAGAGCATCGCCTACACACACACACACACACACACACACACACACACACACACACACACACACTCTGATCCCTCTGACGAACCATCATCTGTACACCCCCCCATGCTCGTGTGATCCCGGTGATGTTGGTCAGACGCTTTCCCTCCATCCTTGAAACATCTACAAATAAACAAACAAAAACGAGACAAACAGAGAGACCGATGAAGCTCTTTACTGTATGACAACCCCCAATAATTCATGAACAACGTATGACAGCCTAAACTCTGGTTAGAGTTTTTATTTTCCGTACATAAAACTATGTACACTGTGAACTTCAATAGAACACAGATTTCCTTCAGCCTGATGAACCTCAGAATCATTAAAGCTGACCAGTGAGGGGAGGACTTTTCATGTCCCTAAGAAATGGTGTACGTTTATGGACATATTCTATGTGTAGCTTCACTCTTAGCATTGCAGTCACATGCTCAAACACATAAATGCATCACTCTACTTTTCTCATTACAAACTCTTATCTGCTCCTTGGCAGCCGCTTATGGGTGCTGTGAATAAAAGAACCCCCAAAACACTTGAAGCACGGCCACTCTTATTTATCTGTGAAAATACCTTTGCTGTCGTCAAATTTCATCTGGACGGTGCCAGCAAGTCACGGCTGATATCAACTTGTGAAAGGCATCTTTGGGGATTGGAAAATCATTTTCCAGGCGAGTTTGATTTTGATTTTCTGTAGTGTTCACTTTGCATGAACTCCAGACTGCGGTGTATGGCTGTGACAAACATGGTTAGGAGCGAACTCGTGTACATTGTGTGAGTAGAACATGTCTGGATTCTGTCTTTCACACCTCATTGATGTTTGTGTGGTTCCACAAATGGAAGATAAACACAACATAGTTAACACACAGGGAGAATATGAAAGTACTGTCAGGAAACACAGGCAGTTGTGTGCTTGATCATCATACTGCAGCTCTCGGTTGTCATGTGAGCCCTCCATTACCTGCTGTTCTCAGGTGCTGCAGCACCAATGACAGACTTTGCCAACTCTGAGCAGTTCTAGTGGCCGCAGCATGAGCCTCAGTAGGAACGTCAACGCAGCCTGACTCATTTAAACATGGAGACACTGTAGGAACTCATGGAAAGTCAAGTTGGATATTGAGTCATTTGTGGCTGCTGAGGACCTCCTTGCTGAGTAATCAAGTCCTCCACTTGGAAGTGCTGCCATTTACGAACGCAGGCAAGAGTCTTGGTCCAGACAGGCTTTTTAGCATAAAACTGCTCATTCAGAAACGTCAAGAACAGTGAGAGATGATGATGATGATGAAGCGAGTGGAAAGATGGCAGAGCCCAAGCAAATCAACAGCAGCCACTCCGCAGGACACAGTTTTACTCAGCTGCTGTTGAAGTGAATACTGAAAGTGAAATGTATTTGTTGAGGGTGCTTCCTCTGTCTTGGAGATTTGTTCTGTACCGTCAGGCGGGACAGGTGCGAATCGATGGAGAAGCAGGAGAAGGCAGACGAAACATGCTGGTGTTGTGGTTTTCCATTCAAGATGTGTCTTCTACCAAGACAACAGATACCAACTTTCTGTGAGGACCTTTGCCGCTTCCATGCTCAAACTCCACGAACACCAAAGATTCGACCTTCGTGAAGAATCTCAAGTATTTTCTTTTGTGTATTCATAAAAACCCCCACCTCCAAACATGTTTTACAGTTGTGATTGCTGGTGTTGTGAGTATTAGCCAAGCCTGTCAGTTTCAGCTTAGCCTGTTGGTATTAGCCTAGCTTATTGAGTGTTTAAATACTGCTAGTAAATACTGCATCCATCAGAGCACCTGAGCCTATTGTTCATTGAGAAAGACGCGTCCCGGGTCTGCAAGGCCACGTCTGCAGTGGAGAAGCGCCAAGGCACAACTCAACCTGTTCCAGGTGTTTTAGAAGGTCATTATGCTGTCAGTATCACAAACGGCAATAATGATGCTGTTATTATCCTGATAGTCTCTGAATTAAACTGCAGTTATTGACGTACTGTAGGGAGTCGGTGATGTCCATCACAGCAGAAGCATCGTAAAGGTTAACACAATCATTCCTAAATGGAGGTGAGACCCGCTCTTTGTGGCTCTTGGCAGTTTTTCTGTAGTTTTCTAACAACCCCCCCCCCCTCATTCACACAAACACACACACACACACACACACACACACACACACACACAGAAGCATCTTAAAAGCAGTTTCAAGTTTAGAGTTGACAGGCAGGACAGCAGCGGTTCTCCGCCGCTACATCAGCTAATGGTGCCTCAGAATGTCAGCAGCTCTCTGGTAAACAATGGAGGACCTGAAGTGTGTCAGGAGTGCCGTGGCTTGCTGGTGGGGCAATCGCTGTGATTAAATATTTGGGTGGGCTCATGGGGGTATTGAGATTGAGTGTGGGGGTGTGTTTGTGGAGGCTCAAGTGCGTCAACACTCTCTTGTGTAGTACATTTTCTGCTGTAAACAAGCGTGTGTCTCTGGGTCGACATTGGCCTCCTGCAGGATGTTCATTACAGTTGGCATACAAGCTGGAGGCAATTTAATTTACTTCCCTTTAATCAACTTGTCACTCTGCCACTGGAGTTGAGGAACAGGTACAGATCTGGTATGTTATCATTGCTGCTCATTAATGCTGTAGAGAGTATTTACTGTCTGTCAGGAGATGGGTCGACACACAGGAACCGCTGCATCTGGGAGGCTGCGCCATTTGGGTCTTCCAGCAGTCAAACAAGTAGAAAAAGTCCTACGCTGAATGAGAAATCCAATGAAATATTAATATAACAAATTCAAACACAGAGACAAGGTTTCACATTTCAGAACCATAAAATACTGTGTAGTTCCATCACACAACTTTATTTCATCCCAAAAAAATCTGTCAGGGAAATGGCTCTGACTAAAGTTAATGTCCGAAGTCATTCGTCGATTATGTAACCCAACACACACCTTGTTTATGATGTCATAACTTTGATCTCAGGTGGCAGCCAGCTCCTTTCCAGACGATCCACGTCTGTGCTTTGAGAATCTCTCCGATACTCTTCATGCACCTCCTGTTTAGAGGGTTTGACTGACTCGCCATCACAGATGACCCCAAACGTTCTGCCTCCTCATTGGCTGCCACCTGGCACTGGGCGGGTGAGGGTGGGCGAGTGGGCAAGCTCTCACCTGCTGATGACCTGTTGGTGCTTTGGCGTGTTAATCGTCATCGTTGAGGTCTGTAGAGGAGTGGTGAACTCTGGGTATTTGAGCTGCTGTCATACACCTGAACTCACCCCACGAGTGCTCCTTTCATCCGCTGTCAGGTAGAATCCACCTGTCAGTCCAGATAAAAGATAAATACTAATAAGATCAGGACAATGTTAATCAGATGATTGTTAGTTCCACTAGGAAGTGCTGCACTTTTCCCTCATGTTTCTGCACATCAGCAAGGCAGTACTTCTTCTTCACGTCATCCATTCATCATGAAATATGTTAGTTTAGCAATGTAATCGGAACTATCTCACCTGAACACATCTTGTCATGTTCCCTATGACCAAAGCGCCGCTGGGTGTGAGCATCAGTCCACTCTGGAAACTGGAGAATTGTCTGACAAGGACAAAATCAACATGTCATTGAATGCAGTCGGCAGAATTCACTGAAATACCTGCTTAGGTTACAGTGACATTTCAAAAAGATTCACAATGAATCACAATAAAGCTCGCAAACCTGAGGATGGCGTAGCACACATTCAGAAAAATGGGCAAATTTCATAGACACATGAACTCTGTAATGCCACTTTTCCACTCAGCTCATGCGGATGTTCTCAGGTTAGAACTGGTTCCTAAATCTGAGTTATGTTGGTGACCAGCAGAGCTCAGGCCACTCAGTGTGACCTCAGCTGCATTAAATATGGTGAGAACCTGTTTAACAGGCTTCCTCCTTTACCCTCAAACATGGAGTCTGTTCTATAATTCAGACTGGACATTTTCAGCTAATTTAGAAGAAGCCAGGCTTTGCATAATACATCTTTGATTGGTTTGCTTAGAGCGTTTGACTGCTTAATAGCCTTTTGTAAATGAACTCAGAAGAAGCTGTAATTATTTGTCACTGCTAATGTTGGTCTCCTTGGACTGTAAATCTTTAAGCCTTTTTATTTGAATATTACTACGACTGTGCACATTGACAACACAGGTCGGCCAGCTGAAGCTGTTGGCTTGCGTCCCTGAGTCAGGAGCAGAGAGAGGAGGAGACCAGGCAGCGTGGAGAGAACTATGAACGCAGTATGTGACCTTCCTCCGAACGTACAGCTGCGACAGCCGCAATTTACAATGTAAATCACAGGGAAACGTCTAACGGTCTCCTGCTACATGTGATTACTGAAGCACCTCTGGCCTCCCTGCATTGTTGTCTCTTCTGAAAGCCTTGATAATGGATATTAAGCCTTCGAACTGCAGAAATATGATCAAGGGATGATCAACTACTGCTGAGAGAGAGAGCAAGTATTATAGTACTTGTACTATCATTAGTCCTATGTCCTGTGATATTGTATTACAAGTTTAAATGTTATATTGTGGAGGGCAGTGCGTTGCTAACAGAAGTCTCATGTTATCCATGTTGTAGTTGCCCTGATGATCGCCAGTTGCTCTGATGTTGAGAGCGTTCCACAAACCCTACAGTCTTGTTAGCATCTGTCCCAGCAATGGAAGATCAACGTTGCACCGCTTGTCCTGACTAAATCCTCGTCCTGCATGCAGCCGTCGGAACATCCTCAGATGAGTCCCAGCAGTCCTGCTGGTATGTAGGTTCTTCATAAAAGAAGCACATGACCAGCCAGGACAAGTATGATGCGTTAGTCCTGACTGGCGCGACCAAACCCTGACTGATTTAACACGAGTGTTGGACGGTGTTGGGCCCCTTCACAAACACGTGTGACCAAGACGACGATACGTTTCAAAGGAAGAAAACCTTCAACATGTGATCCTCCACTGGTGCTTTGATGATGATGATGACCTCTCTGATGTTGTAGAAAATCAAAGGTGACATACAGCCTCCTCTGCTGTGATCCTCTGGCACAGACCTGTTTCTGTAGCAGCACCCATGTATGCAAACGCAGGGGAACCAAACACATTTCAGGAAAAGGAATTATTTGTTCTCAAACTGGGACCATTTATCACACGACAGTGATGGAGTGGCTGTGAAAGGTGGAGATTCCTATGAATTTCATTTGTGGGCCAGTCAGCCGAGCGCCGCCGCGTCCCAGACTGAAGCTTTTCAGAGATTCTACAGACTGCTTTTAAATTTCTAACAGCATGAAGAAGGAGGAACACTATTATTGCGTTCAGTGCAATTACTTTGGTGGATTTGCTGAGGGAAGATTTGTTTTATCATGTTTATTCAAAATTTTCTGTCTCTCTCTTTTCCTTTAACCAAGCAGTTTGTGTGCGTTTACATTTCTCATGTGTGGGCGGATTATCAAGTCAGGTTAGAAAGGAAAATTCTGTGTGACAATCACACGGGTGACAAATGACAGGTTGTGGAAGGTGTCGATTCTACAAGTCTGTGGAACTCAGCTGGGGCGATGAAATGGTTCTTCCACAGATGTTCCCTTGTGTGCTGCTTTTGCAACATGGAGGGGGGCGTCGGGCGGGGGGGTGTAGGAAAGGAGGAAGTGAAGAAGAGT
>NC_141329.1:429443-476943 GCF_037954235.1 Aulostomus chinensis
CAGCTTGTCTTCACGGTCAAGCATCTCATCAAAGAGCCATTAGAGAGCCAGAGAGGAGTGTGTGTGTGTGTGTGTGTGTGTGTGTGTGTGTGTGTGTGTGTGTGTGCGCGCGCGTGTGCATATGTGTGTCAGACTGAGGCTGCTGGGATGCAACACATTACAGAACTGAAAGGAAGACTAGGATCAATAGAGGCCTGGATACTTTGGAGTGAGTAAATTAGCTTGTGGTGCACAAATATGCTAATGAGTTTATGAGAGAAGAGGAAGCTGGCAGGAGACGAGCAAGACGATGATGTCATACACTTCTTACCAATTGAAATCAGCTCAAGACACAATCAGAATATTCTTTAACATGTAGCTATATGTGATTAGACCCCCCCCCCCCCCCCCAATAAAAAATAAAAAGAATATTTCTCAAAACAAAATCCTATTCGGAAACAACTGTGCTCGGACCTCTTCAGGACCGTGGGGAGTGGCTGAGATTACCTCATCATTCTACACGAACGAGCACAGTCCCAGGAGATTATTCAGGGCCATCCTTTACTCTATCATAATCTAACTGTGTACCTAATTTACATTTCACATTACGCTGACCACATATGCAAGAACTCGATATGGTGATGTCACACTGTGCTTGGATGCTGCAGTGACAGATATGTTAACCTCAGCTGTGGGAATGTCGGCGTGTGACAACCGTCATAAATAAAAGACTTTATGATGCTCGTAAAGCGCAACAATGTCTGTGAGGAAACGTGTCATGACAGGAACCAAGACTTGAGTAGCTGATTGACATCCTGTCAACATGGGAGGAAAAAGAGCTCTTCAGGTAATTTATTTAAAAGAACTTAGTGCTGCCTGTGCTCATCGCAGGAGCAGCAGCCTGGTTTACATGAATTCTCTTTCACAGTATTTAGTTTTACTTTGCTGTCAAGACAAGACTGAAGGAAAGATGCTGCTTGATGTGTGGTCTGGATGGCCAGTGCACCAGGGTTCTCTCTGGGTTCTTCCTCCCCTGACCAAGAACGTGCCAGTTCAGGTGTGTGTGACTGGAGCAGTGCTGTTATCAGAAGCTGCCTCATCACTGAGTACCTGAGGAGAACGTCTCAGTGTTGTATTGGTTTATAGTGGGAAGGTTCTTGGAGAAGGAACATGGCAACGTGCTGAACAGAAAATCAAACACATTTTGTTATCAGACTGTGTGATGAGTGTGAGTCTCGATGAAGAATGAATGGATGAATGAAGAGGGGAAACTCTTGCATTACTGTCATCCACTGGTTTTAATGGTCTGTCTGCTCTCATGGACATCTTACATCTGTAAAGCTTCAAGGGAGAACAATGCACACCTCCAGGTCAGAGATCATAGATGACCACAGCTACATGTAGGATACGGGAACACCTGGCGTCCTCAGGTGAGGTTAGAACCTGACAGGTTTCAGCATCCGATTGCGTTTCTAGGTTGGCCACTGAGGGGATACAGGCAAGGACACACCAAGCACCCCCTCCCCCCTGCAGGAGAGAACACCTCAGGCCCGCCTCATTAGTTTATTGAATGTCCGTAGCAGTCGGAGCTTTTCTAGAAAGCTCATCTGCAGAGCCGTCATACCTGGATGTCCTTTTCAGGCTCCCATTGGTTGAGTGCACCGTGACCCAACCCGTTTCAGACAACACGTCAAGTTCAAGGTCAGTTTTGTCCTCTTAAGTCTCACCCCGGGGTCACTCTGAGTGATTGGGGCATCTCGGTTAGCCAGGAGAAACACTGGGGGAGAGAGAGAGAGAGAGAGAGGGAGAGAGAGTGTGTGTGTGTGTGTGTGTGTGTGTGTGTGTGTGTGTGTGTGTGTGTGTGTGTGTGTTTGTGTGTGCAGCTGCTCCTTGGTGTGTCTAGTGCAGAACTGATTTAAGACCCCAGGCCACAGGAAGGAGGCTGCTCAACACTCCGGGCACGTCGCTGACACCAGCAGCAGAGGAAGCTCTATTGCCATTCAGCAGAGGCGACTGCAGACACCTAAATGAGTCTGTTCTGTCCCGCGATGGCCGACGTGGTCCTGCCACCTCTCCAGCTCCCATAATGCCCCCCCCCCCAGGGTCCTGCTGCTTTCTTCCACTTATCACTTATCCTTTCTTTCCCCAGCAGTCTTACAGTCTACCACTCTTCTTTCATCTCCACCGTCCACTGATTTTCTTTCCATCTTTTTTTCTTTCATTCTCAGTCCATCATGTTGCGCTGGCAAGCTGTGATTGGTTCGTCTCCTGTACTGGCTGGTCCCAGCAGAGACGCTGACCTCACATCATCACACTCAGACACCTGTGCTGTTTGCGGAGGTGAACACGCCCCACCCCTGTAAAATCTATTCTGATATTGTGAATAAATCATAAATTGTGAATAATCAGCTGTTCAAATAGTTTTTGTTTCACTTGTACCAGAAACGATCACACACGTGGTCAAATAAGCAAGACGCCAGTGAGCCGAAGAGTTAAGTCATGTTTGAACTCTCGCTCCCTCCCAATGCTGCCATTAAAGAGAAGGAGCAGAGGTGCAAATGAAAAGTGCATAATGGCATTAATGTCCAGAGAAGCCGAGCAGAGGTATTATTCAGTGCAATGAATGTGTGTGACAATAACGACCAGCAACCGCAATACACACAAACATTATAGCAGCAAAAGTGCAGTAGTCCAGTCTACACAACAGGGTTGGGGCGGTAGACAGAGGTGTGTAGGAGCTGCAGCAATGCTAAACTTAGTTCACAGTTACTGTCGTGGTGGGATGTGGTGTGTGAGATGGATGGGGGCGGGGGGCTGTTCATTGAGTAGCCTCACCACTGCCTGAGGGTAGAGGCTTTGGCCAGTCTGGTGGTTCTGGTGCGGATGGACCTGTATCTCCTCCAGAGGGCAGCAGGTGGAAGAGATGGCATGCAGGATGATCCTGGTCACACAGATGTTGTTGATCTCAGAGAGACTGAGAGACTGGAGACTTAAGATCCAGGTCCTACCACTGAATCCAGCTCGCCTGATATTGACCACCAGACACTGGCGCTGATCACATGATCTCCTTATTTGCAGAGGTATCGTTTGTTGGTTTAAAGAGAGGATGAACAACACCAGAAACCTTCTTGTGTCTGTGTCCTGTCTTTTAGCTCAGGCTGCTCGTCTGTCAGTTTCCTTTTGTGCTTTCTGATGTCACACGTGTACCAGCCATCAGAAGCCTTCTCCACCCAGGAGCTCTGCAGTCTTACTTGTCTATCATTTCTGGTCAAGCTACAACAGGAAATGAAACAGTCCCAGCGCATCTTCCCCAGATGCACATCGCGTTCATGTGGACCAGAGCACATGATGGTAACTGTACTAACTAGTTTTCAACCATTTTTAGTTTTGCTCACTGTTCGTCTCCCACCTCCCGCTCCTAATCAGCTGTCTTCCTTTTCTTCCTTTTCTAGCCTTTTCTTCTCATTTCCATCTCTTGTTTCTGACTGTGTGCACTGCACTTATTCTGTTCATTTGGAATAGCTAAAGGGTTTTTCCACATTGGCTTTGGTTGGAATGTTAACAAAACTGGTTGTGCAGCAAGATTAATAGACAATACATGGATTAATGCTTTGTTTCGATTAAATCTGCTTGCTGGCCTGAAATCATATTAAATGTAGCCAAACGTCTGAAGTGAAAATGGTGAAGATTTGTTCCTTCAGCACATACTTGTGGTTACTGTACGCAAAGGTTCACCTAATGGCTCCTTGCTACGGGGGTTGATGGAGCGGGAGCAGGTGGGTTAGCGTCCTAGACGGTGTGATGACAGCTGGTGACTTGTGGAAGCTTTATCGGTGCTGTGCAGCCTGCCCGGGCAGCTCGCTGTGCCTCTCATTTCTCCTGTGTGTTGCATTGAATATGGCTCTCCAATTGGGGTCACAGCACAGACTGATAGGAAACTATATTCCTTCATAACTGGAGGCAAAGCTGCAGAGTTCAGCATTAAGGGGGGAAGCAGAGAGAGGGCAGGCGTGAACACAAGCTGACTGACAGACTGACCTCCACAGCCTTGGACAAACATTGGATAATGAGAAATGTAATCTAGTGAAATGCCAGGTCGTCCTTTTTCAATTCAAACTACAGGTATTTTCACACTTCTGGTTTGTCTGCTGAGGTCTGAATAAGCTGATGGGTTGGTGAACTTGATTTGCTTTGTTCTCACACAGTAAGAAAACCCCAGCAAAGTCAAACTCATCAAACGGTGTGAGGACGGACTTCTTCTTGATCTTTTTCCTCTCTCTTTAGAAAGGTTGAGGCTCTGTTACAAGCGGCCACATTTGTCTCCCAGCTGCTGTAAAGGGACTGCAGGAGTCATGCTGGACATCAGGGACAGCGAGGACATGACTGCAAGGAAGTGAGTTTATTCTCAGTAAACATCCTGATGCTATTCAGACCAGTAGTTGTAGTCGTCAACCACAAAACTAATGTAGCCTACCAATGAGTTTGCAGCAGAACAAGAGCAGTCCCTTGAAAGGGTCTTGATGCAGGTCCTACTGATCCACACTCAGTGCTGTTTCACACCTGCCCAACCAGCCACGCTGAAGCAGAGAACACACCTGGACTCGGCCGAGCAGGTTTGGGATCTGAAAAGCTTCTCTCATCCCAGGGGAGCCAACATGTCCCTCAGCCAGCTCGAGGCACCTTAGATGCTGGTGGTTGTTGGTGCTGCCCCAGCAGCAGCTCGAAGGGTTAGTCTGGCGGACTGTCAGCAGTAAATGTAGATCACGCTTCGTCATTCTTCATTAGGCTGCGAATGTCCATAATCATCACAATGAATGTCCCTGTGATTCCATTCTGGTTTTATCTGCAATTCAGATGAAACCGGCTACATTTCTAACCAAAGTCCTGGAATATCACTGAGCCAGAATAGCTTTTACTGAAATCTTCCTTTGTCAAAGCTTCCACGGAGACAGCGAAGCTTAACTCTGTCCGAACCTGACTCTAAACGAACTCTAACTAAACTCTGTCCTATCTGGACTCGAACCTAACTCTAAACTAACTCTAAATTAACTCTCTCCGAACACGACTCTAACCTGACTCTAAATGAACTCTAACTAAACTCTGTCCTATCTGGACTCGAACCTAACTCGAAACTAACTCTAAATTAACTCTCTCCGAACACGACTCTAACCTAACTCTAAGCTAACTCTAACTAAACTCTGTCCTATCTGGACTCTAACCTAACTCTAAACTAACTCTAAATTAACTCTCTCCGAACACGACTCTAATCTAACTCTAACTCAAACTTAATCTGTCCTAAATTGACTCTAACCTAACTCTAAATTAACTCTGTCCTAACTTGACTCTAACCTAACTCTAAACTAACTCTAAATTAACTCTGTCCTAACTTGACTCTAACACAATTATAACTCAAACTGAATCTGTCCTAACTTGACTCTAACCTAACTCAAACTTAACTCTGTCCTATCTGGACTCTAACCTAACTCGAAACTAACTCTGACTTAACTCTGTCCTAGCTTGACTCTAACCTAACTCTAAACTGACTCTGACTTAACTCTGTCCAAACTCGACTCTAACCTAACTCTAAACTAACTCTAAATTAACTCTGTCCTAACTTGACTCTAACCTAACTCTAAACTAACTCTAACTCAACTCTGTCCTAACTTGACTCTAACCTAACTCTAAACTAACCCTAACTTAATTCTGTCCTAACTTGACTCTAACCTAACTCTACAGTTAGAGCTTCAAGGTGTGGTGTAGGGTCACAGGTATGCACCTTGCAATGTAATCCATACATGAGTAAATGGGACAGAGAAGCACTTCAAAGTGCCCCAGCAACCTCTGTTCCATTAGAGCTTGCTGGATGACATCATCGGCGCCTGCCAATAATGACCAGGGCAAACGTCTTGGGTTTGCTGATATTCTAAATAACCACCACCTGTCAACCAAGGTCAAAAATAGCTTCCACCCTTTTTGGACATGGACGAGGGTCGTGAGAGGATATGTGCTCCATAAGACCAGCTTCCATCCCAAACACACGTTTCGGCGATCGTGAATCACAAACATACACTTCTATAGAATTTCCTCCTCACATGAGGACGACAGAGTTTGCTAGCTACTCTTCTCCATAGCCTCAGAAAACACGGCTATGCTAAACACTTTGTCTGAACAGTGAAGCATGAAACCTTGGCGTCTCTCGACTCCGCCAATGTTGTGAATGGTCGCCCTTCACCTGTGGACCTGGGCAGTGGTGTCTTCAAAGAATGACAAGATGGACTTTCAATGTCTGAGCCTCTTAATTACAGGCTTCTGTAAACCTTATTTACAACTACAAACACAACTCCAAAGTAATTGTCAACAATACTTAAATGATCATGAGGAACTAAAGAAGTACAAAGGGACTTCTGCTTTCTGCAAAAACAAAAACCCCAAAGAGAAGTTGGTCTGAGTGTCTCTTCAGACAAACATCTGCCTGGCAGCCGGCCACTGAACCACTGAGCCACTAGGTGGAGTAGGTGCTCCAGTTGGAGAGGCATTCACTGCTCACAGTAAAACCTAGCTTAGTGCTTACATTACCAGTTTTGTGGAGTTCTCTGTGTAGGAGACACCAGATATATATATATATATATATATATATATATATATATATATATATATATATATATATATATATGAATGTGTTGAAATACTGGGGAAGAAAGAACATTCCATTCCATTCAGCTCCTCCCATCCATGGGGGGCAGGGTTGCCCTGGATGGCGGGCCAGGGCCAGCCCTATCCATTTTGGTGCCCAAGGCCAGATTGGGATTTGATGTCCCCCCCAACAAACATCAGGGACCACAATGGTTTCAAGACAAAGAGTATCCATCCATCCATTGTCTTCCGCTTATTCGTACATGAAGGGTCGCAGGGGGAGCTGGAGCCTATCCCAGCGTCAACGGGCGATCATTCTTTGACATGTTCCTTTGTTTGTTAAGTCATTTTAATACATAAAAATATACTCTTTGTCGGGCTCTGGTACACCAGCTACCTCCACAGTCCAAAGACATCAAGAGGGACCAGGTTAATCCAGACTCTAAATTGACCGTAGGCGTGGCTGGGAGAGCCAATGGTTGTCTGTCTCTATGTGTTGGCCCTGCCATGGACTGGTGACCTGTCCAGGGGGAAGGCTGCTGGCATAGGCTCCACCCCCACCACCCTGAACAGGAGAAGAGGGGGAACATGGAGGGATGGAGGGATGATGGACGAATGGATGATAGATGGATGGATGATAGGTGATGGATGGATGATGGACGAATGGATGATAGATGGATGGATGATAGGTGATGGATGGATGGATAGATGGATGGATGATAGGTGATAGATGGATGGATGGATGGATGCATGGATGATAGGTGATAGATGGACTGATGGATGGATGATAGGTGATAGATGGATAGATGGATGGATGGATGGATGATAGGTGATAGATGATAGATGGATGGATGATAGGTGATGGATGGATGGATGGATGGATAGATGGATGGATGATAGGTGATGGATGGATGGATGATAGGTGATAGATAGATAGATAGATAGATAGATAGATAGATAGATAGATAGATAGATAGATAGATAGATAGATAGATGATAGGTGATGGATGGATGGATGGATGATAGGTGATAGATGGATGGATGGATGATAGGTGATGGATGGATGGATGATAGGTGATAGATAGATAGATGGATGGATGGATGGATGGATTATAGGTGATGGATGGATGATAGGTGATGAATGAATGAATGATAGATGATAGATGGATGGATGATAGGTGATAGATGGATGGATGATAGGTGATGGATGGATGGATGATAGGTGATAGATGGATGGATGGATGATAGGTGATAGATGATAGATAGATGGATGATAGGTGATGAATGAATGAATGATAGATGATAGATGGATGGATGATAGGTGATGGATGGATGGATGAATGGATGGGTGGATGGATGGATGATAGGTGATAGATGGATGGATGGATGGATGATAGGTGGTGGATGGATGGATGGATGATAGGTGATAGATGGATGGATGGATGGATGATAGGTGGTGGATGGATGATAGGTGATAGATGGATGGATGATAGGTGATAGATGGCAAGGCAAGGCAATTTTATTTGTAGCCTGTTTTCCCCTCCAGTTTGTCTCCAGGCTTCATGGCATCATAACAACATCCTCTGCCCTCAGAGCCTCACATCGACTGAGGAGAAACTCCATAGAAAACCTTGAACAGGGAAAAATCTGAGAAACCTCAGGGTGAGGAGGGGAGGAGGATCCCTCACCAGGAGGGACAGACGTGCAGGAGATGTTGGTACAGACAAGAAAACAGTTTACAATACAAACTGTGGGAAACATGGAAATGTTAATAACAGCTGAAGAAGGAAGCTTCTGGTAGGGGAGGCAGGGAGAGCAAGCCAGCTTGATGGGGGACTGGATGGTAGACTGGTTCATGGAAGGGGAGGCAGGGAGAGCAAGCCAGCTTGATGGGGGACTGGATGGCAGACTGGTTCATGGAAGGGGAGCGCAGGCCGGTGTAACAGTAGGGAATAAGGGGGGGGGGGCGATGCAGGCGGCGGTTGGGGCTCTGGTGGATCTGTGGAAACACAGAGAGACTGCGAGACACCAAGGCCAAACTACAAAGTGGAACAAGTAATGGTAATGACAGTTCCAAAAATGTGCAGGGAGGAGAGGAGGAGAGAGGGGGAGAGGAGAGGAGAGGAGAGGAGAGGAGAGGAGGGAAGGGCTCCATGTAACCTGATGTGTCCCCCAGCAGTCTAAGCCTGTAGCAGCATAGCTATCAATGGTTCAGAGCTACCTGAACCAGTCCTAACTGAAGGCTCTGTCATAGAGGAAGGTCTTAAGCCTGGACTTAAACGTAGTTAAAGTGTCTGCCTCTCTGACCCATGGAGAGATGCTGGTTCCACAGTAGAGGAACCGGTACCTGAAGGCTCTACCTCCCAGTCTGGTTTAGAGATACTGGGAATCACTAAAAGACCTGCATTCTGGGATGGATGGATGATAGGTGATAGATGGATGGATGATAGGTGATGGATGGATGGATGGATGATAGGTGATGGATGGATGGATGGATGATAGGTGATAGATGGATGGATGGATGGATGGATGATAGGTGATAGATGGATGGATGGATGGATGGATGGATGATAGGTGATAGATGGATGGATGGATGATAGGTGATAGATGGATGGATGGATGGATGATAGGTGATAGATGGATGGATGGATGATAGGTGATAGATGGATGGATGGATGATAGGTGATAGATGGATGGATGGATGGATGGATGGATGGATGATAGGTGATAGATGGATGGATGGATGATAGGTGATAGATGGATGGATGGATGGATGGATGATAGGTGATAGATGGATGGATGGATGGATGGATGGATGATAGGTGATAGATGGATGGATGGATGATAGGTGATGGATGGATGGATGGATGATAGGTGATAGATGGATGGATGGATGGATGGATGGATGGATGGATGGATGATAGGTGATAGATGGATGGATGGATGGATGGATGATAGGTGATAGATGGATGGATGGATGGATGGATGGATGATAGGTGATAGATAGATAGATGGATGGATGGATGGATGATAGATAGATAGATGGATGGATGGATGGATGGATGATAGGTGATAGATGGATGGATGGATGGATGATAGGTGATAGATGGATGATAGGTGATAGATGGATGGATGGATGGATAGATGGATGGATGGATGATAGGTGATAGATGGATTCATCATTTTGACACATGTGTATCATTGATGTGCACAGCTCTTGCCAGGCAGGCGATCTGTCTGTAACCCCCGTTTTTGACCCACAGAGATCCACTCAGGATGTCGAGGGCCACCAGTCACCCTGAACCCCCCATGTAAGAGTGTGTGTGTGTGTGTGTGTGCGTGTATGCACCCAGATATATCTGTAAATACCTGTACGTACACACATACACACACACACACACTCCTCCCCAACAAACATTTCTGTTGTATTTGTATCAATACTACATGTAATTCCAGTGGAGGTGTATTATTTAGGGTAAGGAAGTGAAAAGCAGTGACACGTGCTGTTTTTGTAGTACATCTATAAACAATTGTGGTAAATCAAGAGTGTACACGTAGAAGCAGTGTGGTCGGCCATCAGCCTTTACTGTTGATCTACTGGACACGTGTGATCATGATGTGTGTGTGGGACCCGCTGGTAATGTGTTCCTGTCAAATGCAATATATCGACATGACAAGGTGCTGCTGTGTGAGGGGAACTCTTAAGTCTCTCAGCTAAGACTTTTCACTGGAAGTTGCAACAATGGCAAATATATTTACACCAGCAATTGTGCTGCAATTGCAGCTTTCCATCGAGCGCTGTAAAGGTGGATCAATCAAAACTTTGTCCGACTGCTGCGCTCCTCAACTGTTTGTCCCTTTCCCAGATTAGCCAGAGGATTGATGGTCGTGCCAAAACAGGAGCAGGGAAATCCATACTGCTCCACTGCCCTTTCTGTATGACATTGATTTCATGCTGAAATATCAATCTGCATATGTCATGTGCTGTTGCTGCAACACGTGTTGCTGAGTAAATCAGCACAGAGCAGCTGCAGGACTGAAGGCCCACGTCTCCTCGAGCTGCTCTGGAGACGACTTCTTTCTCTGCACCTCTTTGCTCTTGTGCAGGAACAAAGAAGGATCAAGTCTCATGAAAAATTCATCCAGTTCAAGAGCTGATGGGTTTTATTCATGAAGAAAAAGATAATTTTATGAGTCCCTTTTAATTTGCAACCACACATTGACAAGAACAAACACACACACACACACACACACACACACACACACACACACACACACACACACACACACACACACACACACTCATCCTCTGATTTTGTCAATCACTGCAGTGATGCAGCTCCTGGTTTGAACTGACATAAGTAACAGTTTTTAATTCTGCATCAGTAAAGGCCAGACGGACGGTTCATACTTGCAGCAGCTGACATCTTGGCGAGGAAGGAGGTCCTCATCCACCTGTGATACATTGAATGCTGACAAAACTGAATTCACCTAAGAGGTTTAGACCAAATTTGCATTCTTTTGTCAAAATCGTTTTGAGTTTTAGTTCTGGACTTTGAGTTTCGACTCTTGCGCAACCTTAGTGAAGCTACAGGAGCTTGTGCTTTTTTCACATTTTCTTTTTCACCAGGTAAGTGAGCTGTCGGTGTCCAGAAACTGCGTAATTGTAACATATGTAGAAGACGTGAACACCTGAGATTTGAATGTTCCCACTCTAAGATTGTAACAGCATGCCTCACGTTGAGCACGAGCTGGTGTTCCGCCTGTTTGGTTTGTCTCAAAGATGCTGGTCTCAGTATTTATATGCTCACACACAGTCAACCCACACCCACCTGTGGGCAGGGCCTATTCCACAAGACACACCTGGACAGTGACATGCTCTGATGAGTCTGTCAGCTGTCTGCTGGTTGGGCCTGTTGTTTCCACACAGATGCAATATTTGAGTAAGTTCTGCTTTTATAAATCTGTGTTAGGGCTGTGATTCTTCATGATGATTTAAGTTGCTGCTCTTATTGCACGTCAGCAGCAGCAAACGAAACAAACTCTGACCCGACCAGGTACTGACTCACCTGGCCTTCACGAGTTGGTCGGCCAGCTGCGGCTCAGGTTTATTGTGGAATCAGTAAAATCCTCACATTTGACATGCAGATGTCTTGTAAACTGTGGATCATGAACTGGTCTTAAAAGGGTTGAATGTGCTGAGTCGTGTCTCAGAACTTTCTTGAGTTTTGAGAAGTGTTTGCAGTCTACAAGTGCACTGTCATTTGGAGTTGTAAGTCATCCGTATCAATACCTGCACTGATTGAGGGGAAATGCTGTCGATCTCTGTCTAAGACTGCCATTGTTGCCTGGTTACCTGACACCAGACGTCAGGGTTTAGATTTTTTCCCTCCCAGTGAAACAAACAAAACTTCCCCTCAAAGGATGGATGAATGGAAATGATTTCTCTGGGTTCTGGGAGATGTTTTTCTCCTCCGTGTCTTTAATGTCCTTTGGACTGAGCTGCTGGGCATTAGCTGATGTGCTGCTTTCCCATCCTCTTGGGACGGATGTTCTTAATAGCTGCTGTGTGAGGAGTTGGTACAGCTTGCATTTAGTGGGCTGTTGTCATCAGGTTCCACCAGCGTTTCCATCAGTAAGGACTTTACTGTTCCTGAAACATCTGGACACAAAGCTTTGTCTTCCCATTATTTTTACAACTCCTACAAAACAGTTTTCTGATGAGGATGAGAGTGTGCAGACCCCTGAGGGAGACCATTTCTCCATGCTGATGGTCTGAAATTCCTCATCATTTCATTTTTTTTCTCAGGATGCAGCTTTGCTGTGCAGTCATCTGCCGCACAGCTTGTTAGTTGGGGTGTATTTTTTACTGCAAACAGACCGAAAGCAGATATTTCTTACCCAAGACATAATAACGTCTTTGTCTCACCTGCAAACATTCCTATGGTGTTGTGATCTGGAAACTCACCACCTGTGATTTCACCTGAATTTACAAACCACATTGAATACAAAATGTTTTGTTTTCATTCTTTTTTGGGCAGAAGCTCAGCAGCACTTCCTGGCTGCGTGGAGGCTGAGCAGCATTCAGAGGAAGTGGGGAAGTTCGTCCGTTAGCAGGATACCTCAGAAGCACTGGGTGGATTTTGGTGGAATGACCATATTAGAGAGAAGGATTTGGAGGCCAGTGGCAGGATGTAGTGGTTAGCCAGGTCATGTGACGTGGTTCGCTGGTTGTGTGGCTAGAAGCAGGCTGATAATGAGAACTTGAGCATGGATCACAACAAACCCCCCATGTGGAAGTACAAGGTTCTATTTGAGGGTTCGGGCTGAAGCTCCCTACCTTGGTAGAGAGCTTTTAAAAGGCTAAAGACAGTAGAAGCAGACTGATGGTTGACGGGGGGCCAGGGTTTGGCTGGAGCTGGATTCTGGACCTTTGGCTTGTGTCCAGCAGCAGAGAAACAGGAATGGAGGGAGCGAATAAAGGAGAACAGAGAGAACACCCTTTCTTTTGAATCTGTTAGCACTTCAAACGTGTCCCCATTATCATTTATCCCACATCTCCTTCATGAGTAGAATATTAATTTGATCCAGCCTTTTTTCTCTGTGCCTACTGTACTTGGCTCAAGCCAGACGCTACATTCTTTTAAACGTATTGCAGCAAGTAATTACAGACAAGTGGACTTCCCAGCTGAATAAAACAGTAGCCTTCTTTGAGGCAGTAATTGATTCATCGCTGTAGAAGGAGTCGAGCCATTGAAGGACTTTCAGGACAAATCCAAGCGGGCAGCGGGGCTACTCGTGTCTGGTGACCACAAACATGGATAGACGTTCGA
The DNA here is from genome assembly GCF_037954235.1 of Aulostomus chinensis. Lineage (NCBI taxonomy): Eukaryota > Metazoa > Chordata > Actinopteri > Syngnathiformes > Aulostomidae > Aulostomus > Aulostomus chinensis. The sequence goes on from NC_141329.1 coordinate 442,889, forward strand.
ATGTCTTCACTGGCAGTGTACTAGCGGCTGGTCTGCTTCCACATTTGGATGCAACCCTGGGATTTAAGGGTTGTAGCCCACTGAAGAGGCCTGCTGCCTTCCTGAGGTTCTGTGGTTCCAGAGGAATCAGGGCCATTGTGCTCCTACAATTGTGATACTAAACCCTCCATTCACATGTCAGACACAAACAGCATGAAGGACACACCCACTTGAAAGGGTGTCGGCTGGAGGCAGGCTTTATCTCTGCTGGCCAGCGGGACACTCCTGGATAACTTCTACGGGCTCCTTTACTCTGTCCTCCACCTCCAGCCATGCTGGCGGCTGCTGCCATGTCAGGAGGTGATTCCACCTCGGAGCGAAGTGATTACGGTGATGTCTTGGAGAAATTAAATTCTCCTGCCAGTAAAGGTGCCATTAAAATGCAAAGACATGAGACTGATGCTCATCTTCTAAGTGACATTTACTTTCTCATTTACTGTGGAAATTGTCTCTCGGTGTCATGTGCTGGGCCTTGTTGTGACTGCTGATGAGTTTCCGAGGCTGTTAAAAGTATTTGCAGTGACAGTATGACAAATGTGGACAGTGCTGTGTAAGGAGGAAGCGAATCCATCTACACCAGCTGACGATGGGACAAACTGTAAAACAAAGCATCAGCAGAACAGGACAGTGAACAGGGGAAAGTGGCAGTTAGCAGTGTGGTGGGAGTAAGACGTCCCCTGCTGGACGAGTGACTCCTGAGCAGCAGCGTGACTCCAAGTGCCGCATCGTTTCAACCAGAGATCATCTTTATCACTCAGATGGAATTAAATGATTGTTTAAAGAAGTAATAAGCAGAACCTTGACCACGCCCCCAAGTACTTGACGCCCAGGAAGACATTGAGCAGATGAGAGTATGAGGGATACTTCTGCTGATACTGAACTTAACTGCACTTCTTTGTTCTTCAGCTGCCTTTGCAACAATCAAACGACAACATGTGGCACGACAACCATGACGCGTGGCTTGGATGTGTGTCTGACTCAGCCCTCTCTCTCTCTTACAGTGCGTCCTCAGCTGCAGAGTCCAAACTCCACGCGTGTGTGAGTCCACACTTGTGAGGAAGATACTAGAAGTGCATGTGAGATGAAGAGAAGCTAAGTGGCTCCCGCAACCACCCAAGTCAGACAGCTTCCTGCGCTGCGAGATGGATTAGAGTCCAGCACCTCTACAGATCAAAGGTAGGAGAGGATGTTCGGTCATCAGCCGCCACTCACCTTCCTCTTCAACCGCCACATGCTGAAAGAGACGGAGAAATGAATGATGATGAGCTCAGGATAAGGGCTTCCTGCCATCTGTAAATGCTGCAGACACGACAACCTCACTGTCTACTGAATGCGTTGAGGGGGCAAAAATTTCAGTGCAGGCCTGGTATTTGTCCTGCAACACAACCATTTCTATGGTTCTTACTCAACTAGAGAGTATCCACCTTAAGAACAGACTCCTGCCAGGATCACAGGTCTGATTTCCATTTTTTTCTCTTTCAGTTATGAAACAGATAAATTGTGTTGAGGATCCCACCACTCCTCCCCAGTGACTTGAGTCAGGATTTTGATCTCTTTGGAATGATGAGATCTGGGGTAGAAGAGCTGTACGCTTCCTGTTCATATTTACATGCAAGTTAGCAGCTAACGGCTGAGGGCAGAAATCTGATGCACTGCAGCTTTAAGGTCCCACCCCTGGAGCAACTGTCTGTTTAACTGATTGAAATGTTTTCTGAAGTGTTTTTTTTTTATTATTATCCTTATCTAATAGTCCTATACAGCACAAGGCTTTGTTGGCCATCTTGTTGACATCTTGCCAGATGTCACAAGCATGTAACATGGACGTGTCAGAAGCATGTAGGCCAACCACACGTGTGTTTCTAACAGGAATGTAGAAGGAAGACCCTCATTGGTCCAGACTCATGTTTTCTTCTGGTCTTGTTCACTGAGTTCTCCTGGTACACGACACATCCTCAATTACTGGTTCTGATGTCATCACGCAGTTCTTATACACACACACACACACACACACACACACACACACACACACACACACACACACACACACATATATATATGTGTGTATGTGTATATATGTGTGTGTATATGTATATATTTGTATATATATATGTGTGTGTGTGTATATATATATATATATATGTGTGTGTGTGTGTATATATATATATATGTATGTATATATATATGTATATATATATATGTATATATATATGTATATGTATATATATATGTATATATATATGTATATATATATATATATATATATAAAACCTCACATGAGGTTAATTTGAGAATAAAATTATTGGCGATGTCATACGTGTGTCATATTGGCGATGTCATACGTGTGGTAAACAGCAGAAGTGATGCTCACTCTTTTGTCAGTTGTCACTAAACGAGCTCAGTGGTGAGTGGAGCTGCTGGAGAAGGAGATGCTCCTAATTGTCGCTGGTTTCAGGTTAAAATTATCTTTTTTTCTGAGGTCAAACAGGGGGAAAGTTCCTGTTGTGGAGACAGAACAACAAGCAGCCGAACAGCTACGCACCATCTGCTCATTTCTCAGCACCAAACTTTTTTCATCAACACAAAATGTTTTTACGGCGCTTACCTGAGACCACAAAAGCTTCTTATTGGGCTATAATTCACCACTGTTTGCGTGAAAGGGGATTATTTTATAGAGATTTTTTTCAGCTCTGAGGGTTTTGTCCATTCATGTGAAATGGATCCATAAAAAATGCATTTTCACTGTTTTTTTTACTGGTTTCCCCTCCTGAGTTGTCTCAGCTTGGGGGATGAACTTTTACCTGCATTTACGTCTCCTGTTTTCTGAAGAACACTTTTAAGCTGCCTCACTTTTAGCAGTTGAAGTAGAGATGTCTGTTGCCAAGTACTTTTGTATTTGAGTGTCATTTTTCTACATTATAGCTCCTGCATGCTTCACTTGTAAACTGTGGTGCAGAGGGAGAGGTGAAAATTATCACCTGAGGATTTTGGTAAAGGGGAGAGATTGACCTCTTTGTTGTTCTTGTGTAGGTTCCAAGGAATTATTGAGGCCAGTAATCTACAAAGCAGTGGCCACTGTCAGAAGCGCTTTCTTTCCATGCATATCTCTGATAGGCAAACTGGACCTTCCTGAGAAAATCCACACAAGCACTGAGATGAGAAATGGAATTCTTGGACTCCAGCTGAGGTCCACGCCAGACATGTGACCTGTTGTTGTGTTTACATCTGAACCAAGGGGGCACACAGAAAGCCCATAATACTCTGGGCTGGGCTTCGCTTCCTGTAAGCAGGTCAGATTGAGCTCTCACAGCAACCAAACAATACTGAGGTTTGCTTGGAAACGGACCGAGATCTCATTGGAGAGCCGGTCTCGGACCGCTCCGTTCGGTCCTCACCGGAGACGATCACTGCTCTCGAAAATACCCAAAACAGGCTGCAGGAGGGGTGGAGGTGCACCAGGGGTCATTAAAGCGGACTAAATGCTGGACAGTGAAACGTCCTCAAGGTGTTGAGGTTTTTTTCCAGCAACCGTCAGACCTCAGCTGGCGATGAAGGCAGGTGATTAACACATGCACTGCTGCTGGGTTCCTGTAAGAGACAGACAGGTACACTGTGCAGGATCATTAGCGGTTTTGAAACAACCATTTCAGTTTCTCCTCCTGATTTCATGTGTTGAGGGTGTTTGTGTGTAATCACCCTGCTGCTGCTGCATGAATGTAACCTCCTCTTCTCTTAGGCAACATGAAAATGATGAGAGAATCTCAGCATGCAAAGGCAGCGTCTCTTCCTCTGCACTCACCTCCACCTCCTCTGCAGGCATTTGTTTGGTTTCTGACACAGGCTGCAACGATGGAGTATTTTTAGACGAACTCCATAGAGAATGACTGAGCGTGTCAAAGTTGGCTGTCCAGTTTATGTAGAGGACAAAATATGTTCACTTCTGGAGGGGTCACTGCAGCAGCTCCCTGCTGCGTCTGTTTGAAGCATCCATGCATCAGGCTATTTTTATGGATAAATTCCAGATTTGATAGGAACGACGTGGCCTATAAGCTCAGGTTTTTCTGCAAATGATGTCCATGTTAGTGCAGGTTTCTTCTAAAAATCCATGTGAAATTGATCTGTGCCTCATAAAAAGGCACTCTGGCCTCCCAGACACTTTCCAATTATTGGAAATAAAAGATGTCATTCACATGTTTGCACAGTTGCCCAAACCTGCTTATTTAGCCAAGGATGTATAACAAACTTTTAAGTGTGCCACTGACAGAAAAACCCAATTCATAAACAGGATAACATGCTTTTCCTATTTCAAGCCGGCACTTTCCCCCGCTGGCAGCTCCACCATGCAGTGAATACAAATGCAGGAACACACAGGAAGCTGTAGAGACACCAGGTTCCTCCGAGGCACCGGCGCTCGGTGACTCTGCTACTTTGAGTTTTCACTGATTTTGGCTGCAAGAAAATGGTTTGAGGACATGTTTCCAATTGGCTACGTGTGCAGTGGTGCATGAGATGCAAGTATTGAATATCACTTTGGTACAGATGGTGTGTTAGTGGCCCTCAATGTGTGTCAGACATCAAAATTGCCACGGGTGAATCCTTGTGCTCAGCCCTGCTGGAAATGCACTGGTTCTGGTTTGTCCTGCTTAAATGATCTTTGTTGCATTTTGGTCACTTGGTTTCTGCCTCCAGTCAAGTTTCCCTGCTGAGCCTGGACCCAGTGCCTCCTCCCCTGAGCCTCACCTGCAGTGTGTGTGTGTGTGTGTGTGTGAGAGATGGTGGTGAATGAACTGTTTGTGTTCATGTGGCAGCTGGATTCATGCGTCTGCATCAGTCTGCTGCTGTTGGTCTTGCCGCTGGCCCACCTGCCTTTTTCCTGCCTGCTGCTCCTGAGCAGAGGAGATAAGAGCCGCGATGTTTGTCTGCTGGCTGGAAGATTACCGAGGCCTGTGGCAGCTCCGGCGTTCTGGAGGTCCACGAAGACTTTGCTTACGCCGACCATTATTCACCTTTACTGTATGTACTGTTGCTGCTCAGCAAGGAGGAACGCCTGAGAAGGAAACGTCTTTGCGTTAGGAGATTTAAATATTATAAAAATGTCAAAATTTCATCCTTTTTTCTTCAGCCTCTCCAGAAATTAAACTTAATTGGTCAACGTCACATCAAAGCCATTTAAACACATTTAATAAGCCCTGAAGAGATGTTGTCTTCATAAAGCAGTTGTCTATTGAGTGTTGAAATTATATTCTTGTTCAACAAAAGTAGGATTAAGTGAACTGTATTTGTCCATTCAGAACTTACTACTTACAATAATGGAATGATTAACATGGAGTTGCTATCCTAGAATCTGGCATGTTAGCAACTTCACCGCTGATTTTCTTTTTGTTATTTTTTGTTCAGAGAGAGAGAAGCACATTCACACTCGATCAGCGAACACTAATCATCTGAAAAATGCACCGTATCTGTGAGGATTATTGGCCGACCTGTAGCGCCCGTCACGATGCTGCCATGTGGGAAGATGACATGAAGCCACAGAATATACGTTTGACTGCTCAGCACAAGGCGTCAGATTCTTCACGCGTCTGACAGCTCGACTGGAAAATGAAATTAGAGGACGATTAGAGGTACAGGCAGGAGCAGAGGACGAGGGATAAAAGATGATTGGACACGTTTAAGCCTGGCTGTGTTGCATATACATGGAGGGGAAAACATAGCGGGATGTAAGAGTGAAGAGGGAGTGAGGAGGGACGTGGAGCAGGCCAGGGTGTTACAGTCACCGGCTGACACGCCAGCAGCAGAGCAGCAACAGCTGCTCACTTCTACATCTGGAGGTTGGACATAAAGAACCAGCTGAGTCCATTCTTCCTCTCTGTAGAGGTAGAATACTGTACCAGAATACACCGCAGGTAAAAGTACCTGTTTTATTGTGCTATAAATCTACTGCAACTAATGGAGAACTACCTTAAATATAACTGAATGGCAGATGGGCGAAGGCTGGCGGCGCTGACAGTCTGGTGAAAGAACGCCACCGCCACGAACAAGGAGACCAGTATTCAGAGGTATTCAGGAGCAGTGGTATTCAGAGTGTACTCACGCAACTATTTGATTTAAGAAACTTTGTCCATGTGTGTAAGTTTTTTTTTGTGGCGTAGCTGGGATGTTTGAGTGCGCGGGGCCGGGGGGGGGGCTTCCCGTCCCGTCCAATCCCATCCCATTCTGTGTCATCCCATCCTATCCCATCCCGTCCCGTACTATTCCGTCACCTTCCGTCCGTCCCGTCCAATCCCATCCCATCCTATCCTGTCCTGGGTTTTGTTCTCGTGGACCAGGCTGCACGTCTCCTGTAGTTGTCTCACACCACCTTTTAGGGCAGCCTGCAAACGCTGGCCAGCGACTCACGTCAGTGTGATTAACGGGTGTTTGGCTTTGTCAGGCCGCAGCAGTGCAAAAGTGGAGAAACCAAACCATCAAACACAACCTCCGTCAGGTCTCTCTGCCGCCGCATGGCTGTTATTCAGGGATGCCCCTGTAATTTGTGCTATGGAGCCTTGGGAGTCCATAAAAGATTCACAGTTGAACTTTGTGGCACAAAGCTGCTGTCATAATTCACCGGCTTTGTTGGTTTTCTGGGCTCATTCTTCTGCTCCCTGAGTCTGTAGACTACCTGTACAAGAGCAGTGAATGTCAGCTACAGGTATCCTGCCAGAGATCTGGGGCTGGGAGATGCGCTTAGAAGTACAATAAATGACAGAGTAGAAAGGAGAAACCAACAGAGACAAATGTAGGACTGCAGGTATGAGACAACACAGACGTCACAGAAAGGAGCCCAGGCAGGGAGCCGGATGTGACACCTGAGGGAGGAGACAGAAGGAGCAGGGCTCTGCGGAGTGCACCTCCAGATGTGATCAGTACCAGAATGAAGGGCAGCGGTGGCCTGCAGGAGCCCTGTGGTGAGAGATGGTGTTGGTTCAGACGTGCGCGAAGTTCCCATTGACAGACTGGAAGGTCTGTGGTGCCCCCAGAGAGAACGCCTGCTGTCGGCAGGCTGATGAACGGCTCCCTTCTTGGCTGATGGACCAAAATGACGGGCCAGAGGAGGTTAGTTGGATTATGACGGTCCGACGGGTTAGCAGTCTGGGCTCGGCTGCTTTGTGATTCTGCTAGTACTTGACTAGTCCAAGGACTGGATTCCCATCCTAACTGCAAAAGGTACACAGAGTACTCCTTGTATTTGAGGCAGTAATGACTGTTTTGAGTTGGCAAAATCTATTTGACTTTGCCAGTAAATTGCTGCTGTGGAACTGATCGAACTACCAGTATAACAAATATCTTCCATCGAGCTGCAGGTTGAGGAAACGGGCCGGACAGTTTAATCATCATGAAACACATTTGGTACCCACGCTGGTCGAATCGGTTTTCGATGCTAAAAATTTGAGAACTGTGACTCTGGTTCTGCTGTTCCCAGGCCTGCCCCTCATGCTGGGCTAGCACAGATGTGTTTTTGTTGAGTTCAGCAGTATTTCAGAGAACTGGAACGTCAGATGTCATAGAGGAATAGTCTGAAATGACTTTGATGATGCTGAAGAGTGGAACAGACTGAGGTCCTGAGTTGGGGGTCCTGCAGGTGAAGGTACATAAAGGTTAAGCACTGAAAACTAAAACACAATTTAAACACAATTCATTTCAGAAATATTTAAGAAATATTTAAATATTTAAGGTAGGCAAGTTGGTGCTCATCGGACTTCAGGATTCCACCATGTTTCCACTGCCATTGGGTTGCAGTTGGTCGAGAGCTGGGAAGCGTCTCCTGTGTCTAAATCGCTGAGATGCAGTTTTCTGTTAGCTGGTCCTGGTGATGGGACGTTAGCGGCGGGTTGTTATCAGAGTTGAGAGGGTCAGGCTAAATTAAAGAGGAGCTAATTACAACATCCAGGAACATCGGCCCTCTTTCCATCTGTCTCCTGCAGCCCAGCTGGTGCCAGAGGAAAACTGATGGAGGCTCCATCCTGCAAGTGAAACTCTATCCGATCGGTTGCCTCATCTTTCTCTATGAGCGAGTAACACAACCAACCTCTACCAGTCCCCCACCTGCCCGTCCTCCTCCTCTACCTTCACCTGCTTCTCCTTCCCCTCTTCTACCTCCACCAACACCTCCAACTGCCCCTGTTCTTCTTCCACCTGCCCTTCCTCTACCTCCTCCTTCACCTGTCCTCCAAAACACTTCTTTGACAGAAACAACCTCAGGTCAAATCAACCAGAATGCTTTCTGGATAATTTACAAAAAAAGTGGCCTCCTGTCAAACATTTAGGAGACAAGATCAAAGTGCAGACTTATCTTATGATGTCATCAGTTTCGCATCACGGTAATCAGATATTAAAGCTGATCTAGTCTCCACTGTTGAAACCCCGGTGTCTTTAATGGTTTCAAAGATCAGACTTCGTTTTGGATGTGCAATGAGGACGCGTCTCACACCAGCAGTCACACGGTCTAAAATCTTACAGCTGATCAATCGATTACTGAGGTTATGGATGCAACATAGTGAAAACTGTTGAATGTTCCATCTCCTGTTGTTTGGCCCATCAAAGGCTCAGACGGGGCCTGTAGACCAGTGATTCTTAACCTTGTTGGAGGTACCGAACCCCACCAGTTTCATGTGCGCATTCACCGAACCCTTCTTTAGTGAAAAATAAAATGTGATTTTTTTTTCAAATTTAAGACATAAGTATATGTTTTTTTACTGGTGCACAAAATGAACCTTGCATGAATATCACCTTGTTCAATGGACAAAGGGACCACAGTATATGAACTCACAACAAATTACATAAATGCAAATCAGTGGGACTTCTGCTGTTGCCTTTGAGAGACCAGTTCAGATTTGCGTGGCTTCACCTTGGCAAGTGCCACTCTCATGTCATTTTCACAGCAAAGTCTGTTCCTTTTCTTCGTTTTTATCTCCAGCATCCTCGAAAAGGATTGCTCGTAAAGATATGTTGTAACAAATGGCATGAAAAATTCCAGGGCTCTCTTCGCAATAACTGGATACTTTTCCATTTGTCGACACCAAAACGTTGAGAGCGTTGTTGTTTTGAAGAGTTGCTGTTGAACCTGGCTCTGCTGAATTTCAATGATTTCGTCGAGGTTTTCATTAGTGACATCTGCTGTCTCAACAGCAAACGTGAACGGCTGTCTCACCCATGCTGGATATGACTCTCTTGTAGGGAAGTATCCGTTGAGAGACTTTGCAAGCTCATCTAAGTGCGTGGAAATTGCTTGCCTCAGTTCCATGGGTACAGAAATGTCTCCGATTCCAGACACATCTTCGATCTTACTTACACAGTCGTCCAGAGGGGGAAAGTTTGCGAAGTTATTGTTCTCTGTTCGTCGTTTCCATAGCGGTAGCTTTTTTTGAAAAGCCTTCAGGTTTTCTTCCGTTTCCATGATGTTGACTCCACCACCCTGCATCTGGTGATTGAGATGATTGAGAGCTGCGAATATATAGGAATGTACGCTAAAATAAGAATGAACTCAGAATTTTTGAAGCAGTCTGCATGACAATGTTGGTGTTCTTGCACAAACAGGGCTAATTCCACACACATGGCAAAAACACGATTCAGCACCTGTCCCCTGGATAACCACCAAACATTAGAATGGTACAGAAGTACCTCGAATTCAGAGCCCATTTCTTTACACAGCTCAGATGCGGTGCCTCAGAGTACTATTTCGCACATAGTTCACACATTCCACTACAGTTTTTAATACTTCTGCCATTTTTGGAGGCAAGGTTTTTGTTGCCAACGCATGCCTGTGCAGAATACAATGTGTAACAATGATGTGTGGTGCATCGGCTTTTACTAGCACACCAAAACCAGATTTTCTTCCCAGCATGACTGGAGCTCCATCTGTACAAACTGCAGAAACCATATCCCATGAAAGATTGTTGTCTCTGAATAAGTCATCCACAAGCTTCTTCACATCGGCTGCCTTCGTACTTGTTGTACTGTAAGAGGCTTACAAAATAAAAAAATCTTCTTTTATCATGTCGTCTTTCACATAGCGCACAAAAACACCAAGCTGGCTTAGACCACGTCTGTGGTCTCGTTGAGTTGAGGGCTGAATTTTGCCAGGCTTGAAATCAGATCTGCGACTACTTGCGCCAAGATGTCTTTACTCATGTCCTCTATTCTGTTGCTGAAGGTGTCATTTGAAAGAGGAATTTTGGGATAATTTACCTTCAGCCACTTTTCTGAGTATCAGATTCGCCATCTTTAACGCAGCTGGTTTCATGAGTGTTTCACCAATGGTGTGTGGCTTGCCCTGCTTTGCGATCAGGTAAGCAACTTGGTACGATGCTGTGAGGATCGGTTTGTCAATGGGTACAAATCCAAAAGCAGGCAGAGTGGCCTTTTCATCGAATCTGGCTCTCTTCACCTTGAATTCAGCAAGCGTTGTGTTCTTGTATTCCCCATCTCCATGCAGCTTCAAGAAGTGCTCCTTTAGTTTTGCCAGTGTGAGACTAGAGTTGTTCAACTTGGCATTGCAAATCATGCAGATAGGATGCTGACTCCCATCATGTTCTGTGATACATGTAAATCCATGTTGAACATATTCGTCCGACCACTTTCTTTTTTTGCTCGACATAGTTAGTATGGATTAAAATATTAAGGAAGAAATCAGACGACGTACTACTACGTCAGTCACACGTTGACTACTGAGCGCGCTAAATTCCCCGCAGCACTGATTAGCCAAGCAATGTAACGTGATCATCTGCAGCAAGTGATAGCCAAACGGGGCATGTCATCACGAATTGACACAATGAGTCAGGTGCGTCTTGACCTCCGTGGCGGAGGCTCCGCCGAACCCCTGAGACCGCTCACCGAACCCCTAGGGTTTGATCGAACCCAGGTTAAGAACCACTGCTTTAGACGCTTTAATCAGGACTGGCTTGATGGGTCCTCTGCTCAGCAGTAAGGAGGGAAGGTCCTGCAGCTGACCAGTAATGACAGCAGTGGGCAGCTCAGTGCCTCCCCTTCCTCTGCGAGTGCAGACTGAGATCAGAGCTGCTCTGGTTAGCAGGAGGCCGTGCAGCTAATAGAAGGTATTTACAGGAGAGCTGGATGTTGTTGGTGCAGATTCACCTGGTCTGAGATCTACCTGAAAGATTTAATTGTGATAGTGAAGGAAGAAGGGAAACATTGTGGGGGCTCAGTGTTGAGGATGCAATGAGTGCAGGTTTGAGGAGAGTTAAGGAGGTGATCACACCGTTGAAGCCTCACTGATGAGCAACATGGACGCTTATCTCAGTCCATCATCGTCATTGTTGTCTTCTCTGTACCAACATCTCCTGCACGTCTGTCCCTCCTGGTGAGGGATCCTCCTCCCCTCCTCACCCTGAGGTTTCTCCCATTTTTCCCTGTTCAAGGTTTTCTATGGAGTTTCTCCTCAGTCGATGTGAGGCTCTGAGGGCAGAGGATGTTGTTATGATGCCATGAAGCCTGGAGACAAACTGGTGGTGAAAACAGGCTACAAAGAAACCTGCCTCGCCATCACATAACGTCAATATACGTGTAGTAGAGTTGCTGCAGGACTTCTCTGCCATTTCTAAGCAATGATGCAAGTTTTGCCCCTCCCACCTGCTGTTGACTGGAAACAGTGCGAGAGCTCACCTGGGCTGCTGAATGAAAATGGTCCCTGTTGTTTCTACTCCTTCCCCATGTTATTAGTAGCACTGGGGGGCATGTTCAGCTTCATCTTGGTATGTAGAGGCGTATAATCAGAGCTAAAGGCCATGTTAGATGCCTGAGTATTCACAGGTGTGTTCCAGGTGTGACATCACTCCTGGAATGGACCAATCAGAGAGCCAGCATTTCCATGTTGATCCAGGACTTGGAGGGTTGCTGTTTCAGTGGTGCTCTGAAGAGGAGAGCGCTCCTCGCCTGGAGAATTGAACTCCTCCTGCTCCAGGTGAAGGAGCGAGCACGTCTGACAGTTACATACAGGAGCAGCAGGAGGTGGAGCAGGCCAGGGAGGAAGTGGATCATTAGCTAGGTGAAGGGTGAGGATGCTTGGTGTGGAAACGCCATTTACGTCATCCTGAAACCAGCGATGAGGCTTGAGCGAGCACCGTGACCAGACCAGGTTTAATCAGCTGACCTTTCACTCTTCCTTGAGTGTTTTACCTGCAGCAACAGTCACAGGATGGACCCTCTGATGCTGGCAGCTTCTCAGTTGAGTGCCTGATTAATGCCATGTTCAAATGGTGGAGTGTCAGTTGAATTTCTGCTGTTGGCTGTTCTCAGTGGACTTAAGCCCGCTGTGTTCTACTGGGTTCCTCTTCTGTCTGTGCAGGGTCCCCTCTGCATGCTGATCCAGTGCTGGAGGGAGTCCCCTGGGATCAAAGCTCAATGCTCAGATTTGATGCTGCACCTTCTCTCAACTTTGCCAATACAGGATGTGGTTGGAAGAAAGTTGCCCAAGGTGCTTATTAGCATCAGTGTCTAATCCAAGAATTTTATTAATTCATCAACCACAATCCACTTTTTACATGCAGAATGAATAAGTGTTGAAAGAACCCTCAAAACAGGCTTCATTCGTTTGAGCTCCATCTTCACATCATGTTCAGTAGCAGCCACAGCACCACCACTCCTCTCAGGAACAAATCAAGAAGTCGTCTGAAAGATTTTATAGTTCAGCAACAACTAAGCAGTTCAGGGTTCATGGTTTATAAAGGGGACATTTCTGTCACTCAATTAAATTCACGCCATGTCCGTTACCTCCAGACATGAAAGTAACTATGATACACAGTCAAGGTCTGAGACGCATCTAAACTCTGGGTCTAAATTTCTGTTTAAATTAAGAATTTGGATAATAGTGGGCACTGATGTTGGTTCAGCTACTTGGAACAAACAGAAGGGGGAAGCTGCAGACCACTGGTGGTCACCGGGGATGAGGTGGTGCCATGCTGCCTCAGAGACCGGCAGGTCTGTTCAGGGTTTGACTCTAATAATGGATGATGCGTAATCAGTTCTTTGTTCTCTTTCTGACATGATGGTTGGTCAGAAACAAAATGAGGAACCTTCAGTGAAACGTATCACTTGTGTTGAAAACCTCAGCAGTTTCAGGAAGATGAAACGATACTTTACTGTCAGTTTCACTCTAAAATGTCTCTTGTGTTCACAAGGGGTGTGATTAATAAAACCAACACCAGTTAGAAGACAGAAGGGGCACAAACATAACTGAGACAACAGTAAAACACAAACAGATCCCCAGTGAGTGACAGATCCCAGACGTACTGTCGATCAGGTCACAGATCATCTCTTCAGCCTCAGTACCAATGAGACGAGTCCAGGTCAGAGCTTCTTTTTCAGAGGAACAGTTTTACAGTCTCCCTGCCCTTCATGGCTCTTTGAATAATCTGTCTTCACGCGAACCAGCTGATACATCTTTGTTCCCCTCGTCCTCGTGCCTGTGGGATCTGCTGATGAAAGACTCAGCCTCTAAGCAGACGATCCTCTTTCTGTTCCAGGAACTGCTTCTCACCACGTTTGAGGTTGGTGGTGAAAGTCATTCATAGCCACGGTTTCCGAAAGTTCAGCTTCCACCAGCGTATCTGAGGAGGTTCGTGTGGAGCTCGTTTCATATGTGTTACGTTCATATTCAAATGGTTTTTGTAGCAAGTCACCTTTTAAAATAACTCGTTGCCATTCCACTCAGTAGATCTGCCAACAACACAAACACAATGTCCTTGAGCACCAAGGTTTCCCAGGTAAACACAGGTGAGATCTGGGATACATTAGCCTCTCGTTCCCTGTCTGTCCCTGAAACTGCTTCTGCCTCTGTGAATCTCCAATGCTCGCACACACACACACACACACACACACACACACACACACACACACACACACACACACACACACACACACACACATACACGCACACATGCTCACACACCACACATACACACACACACATGCACAGACACACACGCACATGCACACGTGCTCACACACCACACACACGCACACCTGCTCTCACACACACATGAACACGTGCTCACACACCACACATACACACACACACATACATGCACAGACGCACATGCACATATGCTCACACACCAACACACCCGCACAAGCACACATGCTCACACAGCACACACACATGCACAGACACACACACACATATGCTCACACACCACATACACACATGCTCAACACCACGCACACGCACATGCACACCACACACATTTACACGTGCTCTCACATCCCACACACATTCACAGACACACGCACATGCGCACATGCTCACACACATGCACGCATGCTCGCACATGCACACCACACACAAGTACACGTGCTCACACACCACACACACATGCACAGGCACACATGCTCACAAACCACACACGCACACACATGCTCACACACACACGAACATGCTCACACACCTCACACATGCACACACACACACACGGACATGCTCACACACATGCACACACGCACATGTACACGTGCACACACACGCATTTGCACACACACATGCATTTGCACACACACGCGCATGTACACGTGCACACACACATGCATTTGCACACACACGCACGTGTACACGTGCACACACACATGCATTTGCACACACACGCACGTGTACACGTGCACACACACACATGCATTTGCACACACGCGCATGTACACGTGCACACACTCACATGCATTTGCGCACACACGCACATGTACACATGCACACACACACACACACACACACACATTCTCACTCCAGTCCTGCTGTTGACAGAGAGGAGTTTCTGCTTGGGCAGTATTGAGAGACCTCGCCGTGCCTCTGGGGCAGGAGCTGCTATTAGCACAGCGCTAGTTCCAGTGTATGAATATTAATACAAGGCCATTCAAATCCATCTCTTCATCACTACATTACTGTCCCGTCTACCTTGGCTGACGTTTGAACGTTATTAGTACAGATGACAACGAGCAGGATGAATCAAACCACTCATGGTTCAACACTGTTTTTTAGCCATGAGTTTCTAAACATGAGGGAACAGAGTACACCAACACAAAGAACCTGCAGTTATGTCTATTATGGAGTACAATACTTCCATGTATTCCTTTCACACTGCAACTGCACACATGCACTGCCTCCATCACATGTTGTTTGGTGGTCAGACAGAACTTTCTCTGCTTCTCTCGCGTCAACACACAGAGTGAAATCCTGGTTTGATGCTTTATTCACTCACACTGCGCACACATGACCCCGTCAGGACTCTTGCCGCCAGGATGATGTGGCAGACTGAAGGCCTCAGTGATGCTAAATGGACCAAAAAGCCCCGCCTTTAGCTGATGCTGCTCGACCAGCCTCATAATCCTGAGAAAAATCACATGACCTTCTCGGTCACCACCATAGTTTTACACAGTTGAGCTGCCTCGTGTATCCCCATGCAGGCAGGATGCTAATGTTCAAGCAGAGCTAGTGGACAGAGATATTTCACCTTTCTGGGATCCAGGTGCTGTTTTCAGTTCAGGTCAAAGTCGTGCACACTTGACCAAATGCACTCAAATAATTAGCTTTTACTAATTTTAGCACGTGACCCACTCTCTCCTATAAATAGTCTTTCCTCCTCTATCCAAAGACAGCCCTCAGAGCTGCAATGCACCTTTGGCCTGACACATCAAAGTAAATCTGTTTTTCCCACCATGTTTGTGTTATTTTCATAGTTTCATCTTTTCTTCTGGTGGGCTATGATGACATCACCTGTCAGATATCATTTCTGAGATTTGAGGATGTGGTGGTAGACAAACAATCAGACAGGTTTCAAACAAATCTCCTGTTTAATCCGAGTATCACAATCGCTGATTTCTGTATTCAATGACAAACCAGAGACAGCAGGAGCGCTCCAGTTTAGAGTCGTGTCCTCCTAATTGTTTCTTCATGAGGATGATTGAGCTTCATCGTGGGGTAAGAACAGCAGAAGGCTTGGTTCCTTCTGCTCACTGTCAGTCAGTTAGCTGCATCTTTTGTGTCAACCAACAGTGTCAGCATCACTCTGACGGGAAACTGAACTGTGGATCAGTAGAAAGTTTCCGTGTTCATGGCTTCTTCAAGCTCTGAACGAGTAGAAACTCAGGTAGCTACCAAAAACTAACTGGGAATTCTCAGCCTTGAACTGTGACGGCTGATGATGAAGCCAAGCAGAAGACAACCAGACCTGAACCTACACACTAGACCGTCGTCATGGAGGCGTTGTCACACTGTCAGGATCCTCCAGTGACCCCTGAATCTGTGTGTCCGTGTGTTTAAATATATCTCAACCATAACCCGGGTGTTTGTTTCACTAAGTTGTAGATTCTATTATTGCTGTTTGAAGTCAAGCTGGTATATTAATGTATTTGTATTTTGATATTGACTGTAAAATATAAGAATGTAACATAAGAAAGAGGAGTTGAGAAAATAAAGTATGCGTTGGGTGAGAGAGAAAATATATAAGGAGGTGTGTTCGTGCGGCTGTGAGTTTCTGCCTCACGGCTGATGGATGTGGCTCCAGATCAGAGCTTGTCAATGCAGCTTCAGCTGACGTGAGTCATGATCGCTGCCCAGAACAGCCCTGCAGATTCAGCCTGCCGATGCCCAATTTAGAGCCCAACAGACCTCTCTTTTCTCATGAAGGTGGATCAGTCCTCTTCAACAGGCCGCACATCTCTCGTCTAAGTGCACGTCAGGCTGCTACTGACCTTCAGACTTGAAGCACCGCATGAAAGATCAGACAGCTGGGTTGACATTAATGGGAGGAAAAAGGTCTCCTGAAAGAAATGAGACAATAGAGATAGAGAAGCTCCATGGAGGACATGGCCGGAGACAATGGGGAAAAAAGAGAGCGTCTCTTTTCTGTGTGGCAAAGATTCCCTTCTCTGACAGAGCAATAGTGTCCCTGCTGCTGCAGACAAACTGCTGTCTCTTTGTCCCTCCGTCTCTGTGCAGTTGCACCCCTGCTCTTCCTCACACAGCCAGACTTATCCAGCTTTATGTCTCAGCGATGTAGGACGAGCCACGAGTCCCTGCACCCGCTGCCAGTGTGCAGTGTGATAGGGGAATTCCTCAGTCCCAACGCACGCACGAGTGTTGCAGCTCTTACAAACTCAAACACGCACACACACACACACACACACACACACACACACACACACACACACACACACACACACACACACCTGCCAGTTTTCCAGTTATCTGTATATAAGATGCTTCACAGGCAGCATCAGAGACATAAACATTGTCAGATGACAGGAAACAGAGGCTTTGACCTGAGGTCAAGTCAGGTCAGGTTTATTTGTGTCACCAAACCCCAACCAAAGTTCTGTCCTGACTCTGTCCAAGTAGAGCAGGTCCAGCACCTCCCTCCTTCAATGAACCTCCACCCAACAATTCTCCATCAGCAGCACATCCTGCAACAGCAGCCACCAGAACCTTCCTTTACCAGCAGGAAGGTGGAGCAGATCCAGGATCAGTGGGGACGGAGAGAGAGCAGGAGAGCAGGACAGAGACAAAGACAGAGAATGGAGGAAGACAGAGAGATAGAAGGAAAGAGAGGGACAGAGATAAAGAGGGAGAGAAAGGAGGAGAGACTGATGGACAGAGACAAAGACAGAGAATGGAGGAAGACAGAGAGACAGAAGGAAAGAGAGGGAGAGACAGGAGGAGAGACTGATGGACAGAGACAAAGACAGAGAAGGGAGGAGGACAGAGAGACAGGAGGAAAGAGAGGGACAGAGATAAAGAGAGAGAGAAAGGAGGAGAGACTGATGGACAGAGACAAAGACAGAGAATGGAGGAAGACAGAGAGACAGAAGGAAAGAGAGGGACAGAGATAAAGAGAGAAAGGAGGAGAGACTGATGGACAGAGACAAAGAGAGAATGGAGGAAGACAGAGAGACAGAAGGAGAGAGAGGGACAGAGATAAAGAGAGAGAGAAAGGAGGAGAGACTGATGGACAGAGACAAAGACAGAGAGACAGAAGGAAAGAGAGGGACAGAGATAAAGAGAGAGAGAAAGGAGGAGAGACTGATGGACAGACGGGGACGTGAGCAGGTGGAGCTACGGGTGGCAGCTGGAGCCTCTTCAGGTCTGGAGCCTCCTCCAGCAGCACCAGGATCTGGGATGAGGCGAGAAGAAGAGGAGTTAGTAACACATATGAAGTGGTGTGATCAGGACGGAGACTTCTGCTCCCGCAGGACTGGATGTTGTTGCTGCACGTGAGTCCAGGTGTTGGAGTCTGGATCCAAGAGGTGAACTGGGTCTGGATCTAGGAGGTATTCTGGACCTGGACGTATACTGGACCTGAGGAGTGTACTTGTCCAGGGGAAGTGTAACGTACCTCTGTGCGCGTGCTGTCAGCCTTGGCAGGTTCTCGGACCAGCTGGTGAAGTGTTACATCTCACCTGGTTCAGGTGTGGTGTCCAGTCCTCGTCTGTCCAGCTGTCTGCTGGTCTCCAGCTGCCCAGCAGACAGAGCATTAGCAGCTGGATCAAGACGGTGTGAAAAAAAAATCAGTCTTCCATTATTTATGCTCCTCTGGCTACCTTTATGACGCCGTTAGCGGGTCATGCTGTTGTCCTCTGTCTTCTTTTATTAGCTGTGCTGCACTGCCGCATTTTAATGGATATGTCAAAGAATGAGGTTTGTGTTTGGTACCAAAGACCTCCCTTCTCCGGTGAAAGAAAAGGATATATTGTCCACATCGTAATATGAGAGCAGAGTTTTATGAGTTGGTCTGCCTGCTGCCAGAGTTCAGCTCTGAACACGCATCATTTTACTGGCTAAGCACATTTTTTTAGTGGTGGAAATTGAGAGGCCTGGATTTATTGATTGTGTAGGTCATGATGTTGCCTTGGTGGACTTCTTTTATTTCATTTCAATATCCAATTTCCTCAAAAACCTTTTATGAATCATTGTTATTTCCCCTATGAAGTATTGATGTTAGTTCCCTCCTCTTCTATCCTGCTGCATCGTTCCGTTGATGTCCTCTTATCCGTGTGAAGGCTCTTGTCTCCCTGGCCGACGAATGTTGAATAACTCGTAGATGTGCTGTCACCGTTCTTGTGACTGGTCCCCCCAGCCCCAGCTGCCCAGTGTGGACAGGCCAGTGTGCTGGTGTCCAGCCAGCCTTCACATGCCTGATTGGTTTGATCCAGACCAAAGGGATGACAGGGTCATCAAAGGCAACATTATGTTGATTATTTTAACCAAACCAGTGTGATCTAGTTTGTAGTACTTCAGCAGTTTTCACCCATAACTCACTACTTAGTGTTTCTTTTTAAGTTCTGTGTGTGTCTTTTATTTGTCTTTTATCTGAATTGCTGCTGCAGGGCTGAATTTTGCCTTCAGGGAAGAGAATAAACGCTTGCTGACACTGCAGCGCCAACAAGGCAGCAGGACTCAAGTGATGTGATCAGTAAAACACAACAGCAGTGTGTGTCTGAGTGCAGTGCATTTGTACTCCTCGGCTGAGTGGATGAACATCCCAGACGCACTGGTCTCAGAAGGTGGACAGATGTCACGTGACCATCCTGGTGCCAGCGGGGCTGTTGTCATCCTTCCTTTGTCCAAGTCTTCTGGTCTTCTCACCATCAACTGGAAACTGGTGCCTGTAATCTGATTCCCATGAGATTCTGGAATGTTCTGGCTTCATTCTGTCCCAGTTCAGGTTCACCTCCTGGCTGCTGCGTCCGTCCGTTGTGAGCCATATGTTACAACAGTTCCTGTCTCCTTTCACTGGCTTCTCGTTTTGGAGAATCCATTCAAAAGCCAGTGGACTCTTCTTGAGATGCAGTTACCCACACTTCTTCTTTGCTGGTTCCTGGAAAGTCAGTTTGTGTTTTGTTCTTTATTTTTTTTACATGATCTTATAATTCACACACACACTTTTCCTTCTGGTTTCATCATAAGACATCAGCTCTTAGTGAGTGCATCTCTCACACACACACACATGCAGCAGTAGCAGGCTATCAGCCCGACCCAGAGTTGGTTCTGGTTGTGGTCTCAGGTCATGGTGACATTTTTGCTTCTCAGTGACTGATGCGTGGGATGACAGCAGAATCTTGGATCCAACTGTCAACATGTCACAGCCAGCTCAGCTTCTTTAAAACCTTCACTCTCATTCTCAGGATCAGCATGTTGAATGATGTGCTATAGTACTTGTGCTGGACCCTGAATCCACACACGTCTGCATGGCTCTGCACTCCAGGATGTCTTCATCCTGTCAGTACAGGATGCACATACGTGTGACTGCACAGCAGAATACGTGGCCAGATGCAAGTTACAGCTCAGCATGCGTGTTGCCCTTGAACAAATCTTGTGTGTATGGACAAGTACATTTCTGGGAGCGTCCTTCCTTCCACCCCACCCCTCCCTGAAGGCTCTGATGAATAGAGCCACCACACACTGCTGCTTTGATGTGATAACACTGCGTACTTGACGTGTGCTGCAATTGCACACCGTCAGTGACATAATATTACAGAAAGGGAATGACACTCATTCCTCTCTTCCTACAGTTGTTACAGGAACTAAAAGTGTGAGAACATGTGACACCTGGAGTTGAAACCCAGCACCGCCTCAGTCCACAGAGGTTCCCTGATGTCACACCCTGACCCTGCATTCTTGTTCATAGATTTTAGTCCAAATGAGAAAGAGCAGACCTTGTGGCCGCTGCGTCTTGGCACTCTGCTTCCAGTTGGAACGACCTTTCTCGTACTGTAAACCTTCCAGTCCCACACTCACTCACTGTTTGATAGAACAGTTTTCATTTCACTTTTATTGGTAAAGCCAAATAATGTCCAAAATGTGAAGAAAAACATTTGTGTGGCCAGAGTAGTTCTACCTCATGCTGGGTCGTAAGGTGCTGCTGTGGAGACTCCACATCCTCTCCTGTTTCACTGTCTGGTTTTCACCCAGAAGGAAGGATATAAAAGGATCATAAAAAATGTCAAGACCAGACTGGACGATGTTACAATTAATCAAAATAGTCATTAAGTTTGCTTCATTATTATGCAAATGAAGGAGGATCGACAGTGTTTGGTATCCATGTAGAATGACTCCCTTTTGTTAGAGTCCAGAAACCCTCCAGGACACTCGGCGCTCGCCCTCCCTTCTCACTGCGCGAGGCTCAAACACCGTTAATTCCTGCGGGAGAAAACGGTGTACAGAAAGGGATGGTGGCACAAAAGACGGGAACTGGTTCTGAGCAGCTGTTTAGTCTTCGCATTAGATATTCTGCAGCTATACCCGTGAATCTCAAATCAAATTACATGTGAACATGACATTTTTGTAATTAGTTTTCCATGATCAAGCTTGGACGTTTCTGTGAGCTGCGCGCTTGTGCTCACCCTGGTTTCAGCCTCTCCAGGCTGTTGCAGGCTCTTCTTCTAGCTAACGTCAGGTCAGGAATTGTTTACCACCCCATCTCCCATCAGATGCCAACTTTGAAGAATGCCTTTGTTTTGCTCTCGTATTCCTTGAATGAGGCCGGCTTGAAAAGCAGCCAACAAATACATATCTCTGCATGCAGAGGCGTATTTGTGGAAAACTCCCACATGATGTGGTAACATGGCGTTTGAAGTAGGACTTCAATTGGACACCCCTATACAGCGTGCAACTTGGTATCCCACACAGCACATCGCTGCTGCCTCAGATCAGCGTTGCAGTGTTCTCCCTCGCTGTTCCTGCTTGGAGGGAACGCGGCAGAACACTGACGGATGTGTGCTGAGGGCCAGAGACAACTGCCTACTTTCCCTTGTGTTTCATGTGCTAATGTGAGGTTTTCTCAATCCTCCCATTATTTAGAACAAGTAAGATTGTTTTATCCTGACGAGCGATTACCTTTTGATGTCATAACAGAGGGTTATGTTCTCGCTCTCCATCGCTGTCAATCAGCTGTAATAACTGTACCGTCAAAAAGCGGCAGACCAAGGTGCGCATGTGTCTGCGTCTAAAGCTGCATGTCGGCGCTCTGTCTGAAAGGCATTACAACAGTGGCTTACCCAGTTTCTAGCACCACACTCAAAACTCTTCAATATTAGTTGGATTTAATTGCCTTCTAACTCGATGATTTTACTCAAACGCCGCACATTTGGTTTGTGCATGATTTTAGCAGCAGTGTGTCGTAGCCACAGTTGACGGCGTGGGAAAATCCTGTCAGCTGCCAGCGTCCACCGCCCAGCTGTCAAACACAGATACTCATTCATCTCAGCGGGCCCAGTCTTTTGGGCCCTGGCTGGTAAGTCCCGCTTTCTGGAGGACTCAATACCTACTTTGTTCTGTGCCCCCATAAGGCCGCAGCCCCCTGTTGGAGTCCTCGCATCTCAGTTTTTACTGTGTTGAACTCGGTCACGGAATGTAGATGAAGCACAATTCGACACCCCAGTGCAGCCATAGCGGTCTCTGTCCCCCCAGCCATCATCCCCCATGGCTGCCCACTTCTCTCCTCCCAGCTGTGGCTGCTGTCTCCTCATGGCCCAAAATAATGGCGGGGCTGGAATGACGTATCTGTGACCTCCACTGGGTCTGGAATGAAGAAATACTCCTCGACTCCGTGGTTGTTCTGGGTGCTGGTCCTGCCACACAGCCGAGTTGGACTCCACCATACCAGACCAGCTGGCTCCTCGGTTGCTGCGAATGCCACGTTTGCACCTCACTCCCAACTGAACCGGTCTCCTCTGTCCCAGCTCCTGAATCCTCTCCTGGGACCCATGGCTAACGCAAGGAGCGACACCAGAGCTCTTTTTGGTGATGGACCCCTCAGCTGTCACACCAGGCTAAAGGGAAACTGCATGAGACGGTGCTTCACACTTGTTGATATTTTCATGGCGTCTCAAATAGGCCCCAACCCTTTAAAAGGACATCCTCACCATGAAGCAAGTCAGTGTTGACCTGACTGTGCGCACCTGGCAGGCTTCCCTCCCATGACTGGACTCACACTCGTTAGCATCATTAGCACTTAATGCTAATAAACCTAGATTTATGCTGTTCTCTAGGGATGGAAATGTTGAAATGAAGAGTATAACTTCCTCAGCACGTGGCTCCATGCGAACCCTTCCTTTGGCCATCATGCCATGTTCTCACCCGTTCACCGCAGCAGCGACTCCATCACCCCTGCAGGTGCTTCATACATTTTAAATCCCACCTTTCTATATGCATCTGTATTTGTCTACATATTTGACTCTTCATTATTATTGTTTTATTATTATTGTTGTTATTTGTTGGACTTGTTCATGTGATGTTTATTCTCACCCTCATTGTAAATGAGAGCTTCCTCAATTGCATTTGAGGTTAAATAAAGACTGAATGAAAAAGCAGATGATTAATTATGCATCAACTAGCATTATTATCTGCAGAAAGCCATTTATCCCTCCAAATATTATTTTTGCTCAATTTATTTTGAAAATTGTATTTGTTTAGAGTTCAGATGTGCCCTCTGGAACGAACAAACAAACAAACCAACAAGCTTAGAATAATGAACAACCATAGATCAAAGCCATGGAGTTTTAGAAAGCAGAACTGATAATTCAGGCTGAAGAGACTGGAAGAGCGATGAAACGAGTCGATCACTGTTGGTCACGGCTTCTGTTTGCTTAGCTGGGAGGATTTTATGTTCCTGTCAGGGTCTCGTCGCTCCGCCTGGTTCTTCACGTCTCAGACTCATTTTACGTGGCATGTTTCTCGTGAGATGACAAGACAAAATGATGGAAAAATAAATGAGTGCCGTGCATGAGATGCAGAAATAGTTGATGTGGTTAATGCACATAAATGAATATGACATGAGCGCGACCCAGCGGGGACAGCATCAGGGTCCTTTTGTGGTGGACCAGTGAAACCTCTGGTTCTGGTTTCACTGGTTCTGTGGGAACAGGTTAAGTGGTGTGTAGTTATAAAGCTGTTACTCACTGACAACAAAACCACTGTTTTTATGTTTCACATTGTGTCACGGCTCTGGTGGCGCTCAGGTCTGACTTGTTCTACTGTGCAATGTGGCATTCATAACTCCTCTTTTCTGCCTGTGCGCCATAAAAGACATGATGCATGAATGACACATAACTGTAAAGGGTTTCACCAAGCGCAATATCTCAGTGCAGCCATTTAGTAAATCAGACAGAACAGACTTAGTTCGTATCCTCTTTTTCTCAGACTGAAAGGGCTTGATGAGGTGTGTCAGTGCTCGTGGCTATGGGTTCTCCATCAGTTTCCCCAGATGTTGTTGCTTGTCTACTGAGTGTTTGTCCTCACAGGGACATAACCTGAGAGTGGGAGCGGAGGTGAGCGAGACTGAGAGGCAGGGAGTGATGCAGGTCATTGGAATGTAGACAAGCGTTCATCCAGATGCTGGAGGAATCAGTCCCAGTGTAACAGATGGCAAGAAGACGGGGCGCGTGACTCTCACCTCTGTGCTGCTGTCCATCCCACATGCCTGCTTGCTTTAATGAGCAAAGCCTATTGTACAAACACACGCCTTCACACCTAGAAACGCTGTCTTCTGCATTTTGCGTTTTGATATGTGGGAACACTCCAGTATTCAGTCAGAACTTGAGCCTAAAGGGGGTAAACCACCATGAAAGAAGAATAAACCTAAGGTGCATCCAGCAGTACAGCGATGTTCCACAGAGCTTTTGTCTGTTCTTCAGAGGACTTTCCTTCAAAAGAAGCTGACATTTCCACAGTCAAATGAAAAGAGGAGACACTTTGAGAACTGTATTTTAGGACTTTGTTATTCTGCTGTGTGGTGCACATTTACAAGGTTATCATAGCAGCTTCAATGCCAAGTTAAAGGTCCTGGTGACAGGATGGCCCGATATATTCAGGGAATACCAGCTGTGTTTATTTGCAGATCAGCAGACACCTGCTTTTCATATTGGCTCAATCTGTAATTGAGCCCAGATTGGGTGCAGCGTCCCCCTCGGTGCAAACCTCCTCCTAAACTGATCATTTCCTTTCTATCACAGACAATTGCACAGATGTATTCTGAGGAACACACAGGTGCTCTCTCTCTCTCTCTCTCTCTCTCTCTCTCTCTCTCTCTCTCTCTCTCTCTCTCTCTCTCTCAGACACACACGTTCACACACACACGCGTTCACACAAAGCCTCAGTAGCTGAGCAACTGTTCAGGCTTGTGGAAAAAGATGTTGAGATCTCATTACCCCAGCGCTCTGTCCGCTTCTAGGCAGAGTGGTTTTGTCACAATACCTGATGAATGTCCTACTGGCTGAGCCAAACGTTGCCAGGGGTTCTGTCACAAAGCAGCTTGATCGTGATGAATTGGATTTTAATTGACAGAAGTTGGTGTTTTTAATGACAATGACACTCAGGCCTCGATGCCAATGCAGTTTTGAGGATGCTGCAGCAATAATTCCAAATAAAGTCCTGCCATACGCGTTCATTTCTATGTTACATAACTAATGTCCCAGCGGGAGTAAAACGCTATCCATCCTACAGACTCGCGAGGAGATGGCTTTGTTCCTCACACAAAAAAGTGTCAAGTTACTTCTTCTTTTTTTTAAGTTAAGTGAATTCCCATAGCAGCTCCTCCACTGTACCTCTGGTAGGAGAGGAAGTTCTCCCCTGGACAGTTTGGGGATCGAAAAGAAACCCACCAGTGTTCACACAGACTCACACAAACCTACCTCACCTAAAAACTAGCTATGTACAAAGAAGGAGTCACAGTGAAAACAGGAGCCGGTTCCACACGGCTGCTACCAAGTAGAAGCAGGACAGGGGGATGCACTCAGCAAGTCTCCCATCACAGTGCTGCTCTGTTACAGGCTGGCCTCTGTATTCCAGCCTTCTCCTCCTTGGCTGCTCACAGAGGTAGAAGCACATGAGCAGATCATGTTGCAGCATCAAGGGTTCTGTGTGAAGTGAGTGAGTGTGTGTGTGTATAATATATGTGTGTGTATAATATGTGTGTGTGTGTATAATATGTGTGTGTGTGTATAATATATGTGTGTGTGAGTGTGTGTGTATAATATATGTGTGTGTGTGTATAATATATGTGTGTGTGAGTGTGTGTGTATAATATATGTGTGTGTGAGTGTGTGTGTATAATATATGTGTGTGTATGTATAATATATATGTGTGTGTGTATGTATAATATATATGTGTGTGTATGTATAATATATATGTGTGTGTATGTATAATATATATGTGTGTGTATGTATAATATATATGTGTGTGTATGTATAATATATATGTGTGTGTGTATGTATAATATATATGTGTGTGTATGTATAATATATATGTGTGTGTGTATGTATAATATATATGTGTGTGTGTATGTATAATATATATGTGTGTGTATGTATAATATATATGTGTGTGTGTATGTATAATATATATGTGTGTGTATGTATAATATATATGTGTGTGTGTATGTATAATATATATGTGTGTGTATGTATAATATATATGTGTGTGTGTATGTATAATATATATGTGTGTGTATGTATAATATATATGTGTGTGTGTATGTATAATATATATGTGTGTGTGTATGTATAATATATATGTGTGTGTGTATGTATAATATATATGTGTGTGTATGTATAATATATGTGTGTGTATGTATAATATATGTGTGTGTGAGTGTGTGTGTATAATATGTGTGTGTGTGTGTATAATATATGTGTGTGTGTGTATAATATATGTGTGTGTGAGTGTGTGTATAATATATGTGTGTGTATGTATAATATATATGTGTGTGTATGTATAATATATATGTGTGTGTATGTATAATATATGTGTGTGTGTATAATATATGTGTGTGTGTGTATAATATATATGTGTGTGTGTGTATAATATATATGTGTGTGTATGTATAATATATATGTGTGTGTATGTATAATATATATGTGTGTGTATGTATAATATATGTGTGTGTATGTATAATATATGTGTGTGTATGTATAATATATGTGTGTGTGTATAATATATGTGTGTGTATAATATATGTGTGTGTGTGTATAATATGTGTGTGTATAATATGTGTGTGTGTATAATATGTGTGTGTGTATAATATATGTGTGTGTGTATAATATGTGTGTGTATGTATAATATATGTGTGTGTATAATATATATGTTTGTGTGTATAATATATTTCTGTGTGTGTGTATAATATATGTGTGTGTATAATATGTGTGTGTGTATAATATGTGT
The DNA here is from genome assembly GCF_037954235.1 of Aulostomus chinensis. Classification (NCBI taxonomy): domain Eukaryota; kingdom Metazoa; phylum Chordata; class Actinopteri; order Syngnathiformes; family Aulostomidae; genus Aulostomus; species Aulostomus chinensis. The sequence continues at coordinate 470,121 of NC_141329.1, forward strand.
GTGTGTATAATATATGTGTGTGTGTATAATATGTGTGTGTATGTATAATATATGTGTGTGTATAATATATATGTTTGTGTGTATAATATATTTCTGTGTGTGTGTATAATATATTTGTGTGTATGTATAATATATATGTGTGTGTATGTATAATATATATGTGTGTGTATGTATAATATATATGTGTGTGTATGTATAATATATATGTGTGTGTATGTATAATATATATGTGTGTGTATGTATAATATATATGTGTGTGTATGTATAATATATGTGTGTGTGTATAATATATGTGTGTGTGTATAATATATGTGTGTGTGTGTATAATATGTGTGTGTGTATAATATATGTGTGTGTGTATAATATATGTGTGTGTGTGTGTATAATATGTGTGTGTGTATAATATGTGTGTGTATAATATATATGTTTGTGTGTATAATATATTTCTGTGTGTGTGTATAATATATTTGTGTGTGTGTATAATATATATGTGTGTGTATGTATAATATATGTTTGTGTGTGTGTGTATAATATATATGTTTGTGTGTATAATATATTTCTGTTTGTGTGTATAATATATTTCTGTTTGTGTGTATAATATATTTCTGTTTGTGTGTATAATATATTTCTGTGTGTGTGTATAATATATATGTGTGTGTGTATAATATATGTGTGTGTGTATAATATATGTGTGTGTGTATAATATATGTGTGTGTGTATAATATATATGTGTGTGTGTATAATATATGTGTGTGTGTATAATATATGTGTGTGTGTTTATGTAGTTTGAACAGAGATTCTAAAAGCCATTATTTATTTATTTAAATGTTTGTTTGTTTTTTTGTTTTTACTGATTTTTTTTCTTCCCTCACTGCTGGGAATGTGAATGAACACTCGGGTAAAGGGGTAGGAAATGCGTGGGGAGAGAAATAGAAAGTTTCTTCAGAAATGGAAATAAACCATGATTGTTATAAGTTACAGGAAATGAAATGAATGAACACAATAAAGTACAAAAAGAAGTGGTTTATCTTTGACCACGATGCTGATGTGCATCTGGGCCGCTGAGACGACTCCACTCTCCTCGCATGTTCGGTGGTGCCGCGCATACAAGAAGATTATTTTACAAACTACAGGGGAAGAAAATCCCAGCAGGGTGCAACATTCAGCCCTTTGTGCTCCTGTTAATGCTGTGATACTTGTGCTCGGCGCCGAGCTGTGAGCGGCTCACCGCCAAGCTGGATGTTAGCTGAGGTTTGTTCTCTGCTCCTCAGAACATCATGCAGCGGTCTGTTTCATGAAAACCGCATTTCTTCCACACTTGTGCTTTATGAGTGTTTGGTGGTGCGGCATCAGTTTCATCACCACCTTTCACGTGTTCTGGGGAAGGTGTGTGTGTGTGTGTGTGTGAGTGTGCGCGTGTGTGTTTGTTCCTCATACTGACTCATATTATACTGGCACATCAGATGCGTCTATGAATCTTCACACTCCGAATGAGAACTGGAGGCTGATCTGAGAGGAAGCCATGTCAGCCAGGGGTTGCTGGCTGGTGCCAGCATAGGAACCCATTGGTCATGAACGGGAGCAGGGTAGTAAAAGTGGCTGCAGGGCATCTGTGTTTTCCTGAGACGCTGACTCAAGATCTCATAAAAGGAGTCACCATGAACTTACTGTTGTTGTTGCAAGCGGACCTGCGCTGAGATCAGGGTGAGCGCTCACATTTGGAGGGAGTGAGGAGGTGTTGGATGAGGCTGGAAGCTGCAGTGTGTAGGTGGCACCCACACAGCTCAGCTCAGTGTGGATGAGCGTCCCTGCGTTAGCTACCAGGCTAGTACATGTTTGTGTGAACCCTCTGAGGAAGGGACAGATCAAAGCCAGGGCAAAGGGCCACAGTACAGCTGACACACTTCCTCCGGCAGCGGCTCATGTACAGTCATCCATGCAAACACAAAGAGGCAGTGCACACTCGTGCTCCCCTGTCTCCTATCGATTGGTTTCTATATCTCTCCTGGTTTCCAACAATAAAGGCCGGCCCTCACTGGAAAAGCATTTAGCAGCTGGAGAAGTCAACTGCAGCCTGCAGCCAAACGCTCTGCACAATAGGCAACAGGGCGGTGTTCAGGCTGCGCTTCTCTTAATGAACAGAAAAATCCGGCTGTGGAAGTATCTGAACTTACATTCTGGGAAAAATGAGATGGCTTTCAAACACGATCATTCCTGTCTTCTTGGAGGGAACCTGCCTCCCTGTCTGGAAGGAGCCTGATGCAGGAGCACAAATGCTTCCATTGTGAGGATGATGTTGATGGATGCCACTTTGGTTTGGACTTACGGTTTTTACAAGACCCGGTTTGTTGTTGGCTGGAGGTGTCGGTGAGTCACTGCAAGTCACCGTCACGAGGGGGGTTTGTCGTGTCGCCTCATCGGCCATGTTTCCCTCCAATTGGTCAGTACTGGCAGGTGTTCTTCTGGTCCGTAGTCCGTATAGAGAGATGGAACACGTGCCACCTCCTCCAAAGCAAAGCCCAGATCCTCATCGCCCCCTGATGGTTGAGGACATGTTAGCAGGAGGTACTCATGACGAACTCCAAACCCTACGCACATGACAAAACTTCCCGGGAGATTTTTTTCTGTTTGAACGATTCACATCACCCTGAACGATGTTCCATTTTCAGATACCTTCAAATTATTTATTCAAAATAAAAAGTGGGTGTGTTGTCATGATTGACAGCTGCTCTGAGTGACGTACCAGTGGTCGCCGAGGTGTCTGTTTTTTTTGGTTGGTTTTTTTGAGAGGTGATAGATGAATACCACAAGGACCGCTTCCACATTCCAGAGCTTAAAGCACTTCTGGTTACAGGAACGTTCTGCTCAGTCGGATCACATTCCCACGACAAACAACCAGCACCATAATGCTGGTAGAAGACAACCAGCACCTCCTCTAGAGGGTGTGTGTGTGTGTGTGTGTGTGTGTGTGTGTGAGTGGCACATGCAATGAGCAGCTTGCCTCTTTGATGACAACACCCCAAAAAAAACTCAGCTGGCAGATGGTGCCAAAATATGTCAAATCCAATGATTAATACTTTTCTTCCTCGTCCTGCCATGTTTCTCCTCTCCTGTAATCACTCTCTGTCCTGTGTGTGTGTGTGTGTGTGTGTGTGTGTGTGTGTGTGTGTGTGTGTGTGTGTGTGTGCGCGCGCGCGTGCGTGTGCAGGCGTGATGATGTCCATTAGTCAAAGATGGTGATTTATCCATCCATCTATCAGCCTTCTCCAGCCCCTGGTTCAAAAATGCATGCAAACACAAAGAGGCAGACTCTTCTTCGGCCCTGCAGGGGCTCGTCCCTCCATGATGGTTCCTCCTACTCCTCCTCTTCCTCCTCATTTGCACCCCCTCAGGTTCCTGCTGCCTGAGGTTTTCACTCTGCAGTTCATATTTGGGGGCCATCTTCCTGATGTAGTCCTGGAGCTTGGTGGTCTGGTCCTGGCTGCGACCCTTGCCAGTCCTACAATAGCAGTAGATGAAGCTAGAATCGGCTGATGTGTTGCCACCTGCGGGGTGAGTTTATTGTTCGAGATGTTTTGTTGCTGTCAACTGTTACAAAGTATTCCAACTCTTTTGACTGACAGAATACCTGTGATAGTTGTGACTGAACCTCATTTTCTTATATTGTATATTTCCTTTTAACTCATTCTTTCATTTACCCTCACATTGTAGTCACACTGCTGGAACATACTGTAGGCCTGAGCAGTTGCCTAGCAACTACTTTTGCTCCCAGTGTTTTGAGAGAATGGCATAACCTCCAATGATTTACCAGCATAAAAACATTTCTATGCTAAGTTTTCTATCTGTACTAATTTTGTGTGGCTCCTTGTACAGCTGGTAAATGAAATAGTGAAATGAATAAGTTATGTGCTGCAGCGCGACTAAAACCATCTGCGGTGGTGGTTTGTCTCCCTCTGAGAAAGCAGAAATAAGTCTTTCGCCATCATTCACAACATCACAAAGTCAGAGAATACACACACACACACACACACACACACACTCTTCAGACAGTGCAACAGTAAACATTCATTATGACGGAAACCATAAATACCTGCCCATTAAAGACGGGGTGATAATGAACCCAAATTATGACTGAAGGTGAGCTTTGATGTGGTTGTCATGTGAAGTCTTATAATCCATCACCTCTGATCCAGAGTTCCTGCTGGAGACCTGGGCCAGTTTGCATTGCTTGGAAATAAAAGACAAATCAAAGAAAAGTTTGAGGGACAGAAAAGATTGTGAGGAAAGAGCAAGAAGAACATTAAAGCACCTGTTACTTGGCGGTCTGCTGATACGACGCCCCCACACGTTTGTGGGGCTGAAGTCAGTTAAACTCGTACTCATGGACATTCAAACAAAAGGAACTTGAGCACCGAATTTTAAAACTTTTTTGTGTTTTAATGATAAAGAAATGCTCCAACAAGAGCTGGTTGCTGACTTTGTAAGGACTGCAGGAGAAATCTGCTCATTCAAGCCAGGGTTGGTGTTTCAGTAGTTGAGATGCACCTTAAGGACAAGTCTTCTTCTCTCGTGCTGCAGTTAGTGAGAAAGCTAGAAATTTAGATGAGAACTGTTGGTAGGGAATTCACTCTGTTGTGTGTTTGCAAGTTCTCTCTTATTGCACAATCAACCAAGAGCAAAGGAACATGCCAACTTTTATAGGAGACTCTCGGTGTCCGTCACCATCAGACCAAACAAGCCCCAGCGCCATAGGGAGTGGAGACCCATGCCAGTTAGCTTAGCACAGCGAATGGTAGCAGGTGGGACGTGTTAGCACATGTTTTGGGTCTGTCCTCTTTGATTGATTTACTCACTCACTCAGGGTTCAGGGCGTGCTTGGAGGTCATGGTAGCTGGGGATCAAACCTACAACCTTCAGATTACTGGACATCTGCCCAGCGGAGGTTACAGGCCAGTGTCAGTGTGGCCAAGCCAGCAGTGCGCTGTCATTCTTCCATGATCCGCCACGCTGGGTGAGGGATGTGCAGACCAGGGGGACTCAGGGGAAAGAACGAGTGAGAGTGGGGAGGGATGAGTGGAGGTGAGAGGGTGAGGAGGGAGGTGTGGAAAAGGCAGAGAAAAGAACGAGTAAGAACCCTAAACGGAGGAATAAAAATAAGTGATTTACTGTCAGGGTGGACCCACGTGTGCGTCCTTCACGTCTCTGCACACTAGCAGGTGTTGACACGCGTCACAGTTTATTCAACTCAGTCATTATGAGCTGGTGTGTGTGTGTGTGTGTGTGTGTGTGTGTGTGTGTGTGTGTGTGAATATGCATGTGTGCATGTAACAGGTGTGTGTATGTGTGCATGCGTGTTTGGTGTGCATGCGTGTCTGTGTGCATGCGTGTGTGTAACAGGTATGTATGTGTGTGCATTAATAGGTGTGTGTGTGCATGTGTGTGTGAATGTAACGGGTGTGTGTGCATGTAACAGCTGCGTGTGTGCATGTAACAGCTGCGTGTGTGCATGTAACAGCTGCGTGTGTGCATGTAACAGGTGTGTGTGTGCATGTAACAGCTGCGTGTGAGAATGTAACAGCTGTGTGTATGCATGTAACAGGTGTGTGTGTGTGTGTGTGTGCATGTAACAGGTGTGTGTGTGTGCACGTGTGTGTGCATGTAAGAGGTGTGTGAAAGTGTTTGTGCATGAAACAGGTGCGTGTGTGTGTTTGTGCATGTAATAGGTGTGTGTATGTGTGTGCATGTAACAGCTGTGTGTGCATGTAACAGCTGTGTGTGCATGTAACAGCTGTGTGTGCATGTAACAGCTGTGTGTGTGCATGTAACAGCTGTGTGTGTGTGCATGTAACAGCTGTGTGTCTGCATGTAACAGCTGTGTGAGAACGTAACAGCTGCGTGTGTGCATGTAACAGCTGTGTGAGAATGTAACAGCTGTGTGTGTGCATGTAACAGGTGTATGAGAATGTAACAGCTGTGTGTGTGCATGTAACAGCTGTGTGTGTCTGCATGTAACAGCTGTGTGTGTCTGCATGTAACAGCTGTGTGAGAACGTAACAGCTGCGTGTGTGCATGTAACAGCTGTGTGAGAATGTAACAGCTGTGTGTGTGCATGTAACAGGTGTGTGAGAATGTAACAGCTGTGTGTGTGCATGTAACGTGTGTGTGTGCGCATGTAACAGGTGTGTGTGTGTGCATGTAACAGGTGTGTGTGTGTGTGTGCATGTGTGTGCATGTAAGAGGTGTGTGAAAGTGTTTGTGCATGAAACAAGTGTATATGTGTGTGTGTGTTTGTGCATCTAACAGGTGTGTGTGTGTGTGCATGTAAGAGGTGTGTGTGTCCATGTGTGTGTGCATGTAAGAGGTGTGTGAAAGTGTTTGTGCATGAAACAAGTGTATGTGTGTGCGTGTGTGTGTTTGTGCATGTAACAGGTGTGTGTATGTGTGTGCATGAAACACGCATGTGTGTGTGTATATGTGAGTGTGTGTTGCTGACAGTGTGAACAGCGACCCTGACGTCCAGTAATTCCACAGCACCAGTTAAACACTGGTCAGACTGGTGGGTGCTGGGGGTTACTGGCAGTATCACAGATACAATCAGGATGGTCGTGGCAGCACGACTTCCACCTCAAACCAGTAAACCCATGTTCATGATGCTGGTTCTGACTGGGTTGGTTTCCTGTCTGTAATGATGATGTCATCCCCTTCACAGTCTCTGTGTCCCTGGTGGGGATGTTGTCTTTGCCTGGAAGTTATTTCATTATTCATTCATAAACATGTAAAGCACTGATAACTGTTGGCAGGATCAGTTCGACTCATCCTTCCT
>NC_141329.1:479443-481943 GCF_037954235.1 Aulostomus chinensis
TCATCTCTCCAGGATGAGAGACTCAGGTGGGATCTCTGCTGCTCTACTCCTTACCCTCTTCTCTTCTCCCTTGCTACCTTCCCAGCTGGGGTGTCGTACCCGCAGCAGCACACGCCAGGATCCCACTGATTACCCAGCAGCCCCCTGAATCCTCATCTTCCTCCCTTTCCAAACCCCACTTCCATCCGTCTTCATCTTCTCTTCTCCCTGAACACTGCACAGTATTTGCTGTGTTTGATACCCTGGTGCCTGAGGTCTGCACCCCCAAGCAATGTGTAACGACCATGACCCTGCTTGAGGATCATGGCACATGTGTGTAAAAACTAACATGTCACGAGTGTCCAACAGCACCGGTCGTGTTCACACAAAGCACGATGAGATCGTTGTCATCCGATGGGAATCTTCTCGTGAGCACACATCCCTCATCAGGAGAGGCAGGAGGGAAATGCTAATTTGGTGAAGCGAAGCTACTTGAGACTCATAAACATTTCCAGCCTTAAGTATCAATCTGTTGCCTGGAAACCAAAGCATCTGCACGCTCATTTATTTGATCCCATCAGACCTGAAGCTTGACAGCCAATCAGAAACGCCTCCCTGACATTGAGCGGATTTGGTACAAGGACTGACTGATTTAGACATTTTCACTAGCAACAAGTCGGAGGCTGCTGGAGTCTCTGACGCTGGGCAGTAGCTGCCCTGCGAAGGACAGGAAGAGAGAGAAGATGAAGAAGTTTTCTGGGGGCCAAAAACGAGCATGAGAAGTAGATCACAGCGGAGGAGGTTCCAGGACTACGATGATCTAGGTGATCTACCTCTGATGCTCATTTTGTCTCAGAAATTCTCCTCCCTCCTGATTCTCTCCTCATGGCAGCGACTGCCCAGCACCATTGACTGCAGCTCACACAGAACAGTAATGAAGCGGAGTAATCCTCTTTCAGCCACAATCAAGGATAGCAGCCGTAGATCACGTCTCCTGGTGAAATGAATCACTGTGAAAATGTTTGTCGTGCTGCCGGAGGCGCCGCAGCGCACCAGGCTTCTGTCACCAGCTGCAGGAGCCACACAGAGCCTCACCCACCTCCCTCCTCGGTGCTCCTGCTGGTTGGGGCGAGAACTCCAGTTACAGTGCACAGTGAGCACGTGTCGTGTTTCAGTGAGGCTTCTAATTCACCTCAGGCCAGTTTTGGAGTAAGATTTCTTTCCCGACACAATTGGACGGCATCCATCATATTTCTGTGAGGCAGGAAGCGATCCAACCCTTCAGAAAGGTGATTCTTCCATCTCTAATCTACGATTCCAATATTAGAATTTGTTTTGCTTGAATATTGTTATTGATTTGCGACATCATCTCTCAGATTGCGTCATCAGACTGTAGCAAACTGTGCAGCACTTGATATTAGAAGCAAAACCTACACACACATTTTATTCCAAGCAGCTCGTGTGACTCAGGAATGTCACCTGTGATGTCACAGCAGGTTCACGGCGAGCGGCATCACTAAGTTATCACTTAACTAGACTGGTGAATAATCCTGGACAGTTCTACCCATGATACTAGACTTGTGCTGCATAAAGTCGCACTTACTTGCTTTATTTTTAAAGTGAAAGAGAAAATCAACCAGGATCAACACACGAGGAATAGTTAACACGGCTGTGAGGTTTTCAGTGGACGAGTGTGGCGAGGGCGCCGCCATCACATGCATGTGTGTTAGGTTGACAGAAAGCTGAGTGCTGGTTGTTGCTTACCAATGATGCTGGACAGAATTCCTGATCAGAACAAGCCGTGGTTCTGGAAACCAGAGAGGACCGACATTTAGGGTCACGTCTGAATAAGTTCACCTTCAACGCAGGTACGAGAGACCGGTACCTGCAGTCCCAGGATCCTCTTTTACTCATGGCTGGCGCTCGCTGAAACCTCCTCCCAAACCTGATTCACCTCCGAGGACACCAGGCTCTGTGATTGGTTTGAGTGACGTCACACCTGTGAATACTCAGGTGTTTCATGACAGCGTCTTAGTGCCCTGGTTTGTGCTCTAATCACACGCCTTACCCACAGCGCAGACATGGCGCCCGGTGGTTGGATCACTGAACGAGGGCCCAGAGCGTTAGTGGTGGTTTGGCAGCAGGGCTTGGGTTAGTTTGTTACTGTTTAACAGGTGAAGAAACAGGATGAGATATCTGTCAGAAATTAAGGAGACTGATGCAGCGAACGTCCTCCTCAGCGAGGCTCTCAAAGATCACGTGACACATGACTGCGTTATTGGGGGTAATTTGCTGCATCAATGTAAAGTCCCAATCCGCAGAATGATAATAGACCAGACTTTCATTGAATCGATGCTCAAATAGGACTGCAATCATGCAGCCTCAGATTAGAAATCTGTCTCAGGTCCTAAACCTGACAGGAAAGTCCCATCCGGCGTGTATCCTCTGGTGTCCTCATGTTAGAGAAGAGAACACGCTTTCCTGTACCGGCACAATCTGCCTTCCCTCACGGCGTCGCTTG
>NC_141329.1:486943-521943 GCF_037954235.1 Aulostomus chinensis
CATTTACTTGTGTGCATTTACTTGTGTGCATTTACTTGTGTGCATTTACTTGTGTGCATTTACTTGTGTGCACATCGTGACCATGCAGCGCTTGGAGGTCATGGAAGTGTCAAGTATTTGAAAAGTGCGTGTCTATAAAACACAGAGGTGACATTTATTTGCCCAAAGGATTCATGGACAGACATTTGGTGTCAGACCTCTGGACTTACTGTTAATGAAATTAGCTTTCCAGGGTTCATTAGCTAATAATAGCTGCCTGTAAAGCAGCTGCAGCCCTGTGATTGGCTGGCAGCATTTAAACCTGCTACGCGGTCTGTGCAAACCTGACTCAGCCATGTAAATGTCACACATACTGAACAATATCTTTTGCAGGATTTATGATTTTACAATTTTGGTCCCGTTTATAAATCACTTATTTAAATACACAAGCTGGTTAATTTCAGAGTTCAGCTCAGCAGCCAGAAGATAAACCTGCAGTCACACACAGCAGCTGCTGGGGCTCCGCCTTAGTTCCTGGGCTTTTGATGAGGAATGAACACGGTAATATTCTGATGAAGAAGCCATAAGGTGTCTTTTCTGGTACTATTAGGTGCTGAAGTCCTGCTGGGAAGTCTTTGTCATATCTGGAAGACTTAATTTTATTTTCTGCAAAGAATGATGTTTTCAACAGCAGCCCTGTGGACTTAAAATCTCAGAGAATCAATGAACCACCTGCCTGTGTATCTTTTATTAGCCAAATGCTTGAAATGTGCTCATGCAGCATAAATACTGAATAATTATGATGAGAACGACCCAGTCACCCAGCTCCCTGTATCCCTTGAGTGGCTGCATTATTCCTCTTATGAATTTGCTATTTCAATTTCATTTTTATAGGGCACCAAGCCTAGTTCCATACGCCTGGAGGAGCCCACGACATGCAGGAATCAAATACAGTGATAGCAGGTCGCTTTAGCAGCTCCAGCTGATACTTATCAGCGACACGTAGAGGGTGTGCCTGGTGACACCAGAGTGACAAGCAGCTACACTCCATCACTCGGTGCTGATTCTGAGATCAAGTTTGCTTCCTTCCAGTGGGTTCAGAGCTCAGTCTGCCGGGGGCTGATCTCAGGCTGTAGCTGCCTGGTGCTGATGCCCTTGTTTCTGCTGCAGTGTCAGACAGTTCACCCCCCCCCCCCCACCCAGAGCCTTCTATCAGATGTATCAGCTGAGCCTTTCTCTCACATCCATTCATCCGTGATTCTTCCACTCATCCCCCTTCCTTTCATGCCTCCTCTTGCTCTGATTTCTGCCAGTGGTGAGGTCACTCTCCCTGCTTCCTCCACGCCACTCACAAACACACGTGATGGGATGTGAAGAATCCACCTCAGCAGCGTAGCAGCATGCAAGCACACAGCCCTGTGCAATGTAAATAGGGCTAGTAATGACATAATGTGCTTTACAAGTCCTTACGACAAACTCAAAGGCCACAGTCCAAAGGAAATTCAAATGCAAAAGTGTGAACTTGCATATAGTGTACTCCAAATTGAGCGAGCTCTTGAGTACTGCAGCAGAGAAATGTTGATAATTATGTAGTGCTGTGTTGGATAATACAACATCTTGTTTCACTTCTTTCAGTTGCTAAATGGTGGTTGAAGCTGTAGTTGTTGGTTGCAGCTGTAGTTGGTGGTTGCAGCTGGTTGTTGTAGTTGTAGTTGCAGCTGGTTGTAATTGTAGTTGCAGCTGGTTGTTGTAGTTGCAGCTGGTTGTAGTTGGTGGTTGTAGCTGGTTGTAGTTGGTGGTTGCAGCTGGTTGTTGTAGTTGCAGCTGGTTGTAGTTGGTGGTTGTAGCTGTTTGTAGTTGGTAGTTGCAGCTGGTTGTTGTAGTTGCAGCTGGTTGTAGTTGGTGGTTGTAGCTGTTTGTAGTTGGTGGTTGCAGCTGGTTGTTGTAGTTGCAGCTGTTTGTAGTTGGTGGTTGCAGCTGGTTGTTGTAGTTGCAGCTGGTTGTAGTTGGTGGTTGTAGCTGTTTGTAGTTGGTGGTTGCAGCTGGTTGTAGTTGGTGGTTGCAGCTGGTTGTAGTTGGTGGTTGCAGCTGGTTGTTGTAGTTGCAGCTGGTTGTAGTTGGTGGTTGTAGCTGTTTGTAGTTGGTGGTTGCAGCTGGTTGTTGTAGTTGCAGCTGGTTGTAGTTGGTGGTTGTAGCTGTTTGTAGTTGGTGGTTGTAGCTGGTTGTAGTTGGTGGTTGTAGCTGGTTGTAGTTGGTGGTTGCAGCTGGTTGTTGTAGTTGCAGCTGGTTGTACTTGGTTGTTGTGGTTGGTTGTTGTTGGTGGTTGCAGCTGGTTGTAGTTGGTGGTTGTAGCTGTTTGTAGTTGGTGGTTGTAGCTGGTTGTAGTTGGTGGCTGCAGCTGGTTGTAGTTGGTGGTTGTAGCTGTTTGTAGGTGGTGGTTGCAGCTGGTTGTAGTTGGTGGTTTTAGCTGTTTGTAGTTGGTGGTTGTAGCTGGTTGTAGTTGGTGGTTGTAGCTGGTTGTAGTTGGTGGTTGTAGCTGGTTGTAGTTGGTGGTTGCAGCTGGTTGTTGTAGTTACTTCGAGAGGGGCCAGGCATATTTTCAGGATGGTGTAAGGTCACTCTAGTTCTTCTATTGATTGAAAAAATCACATCTGTTTTGCATCTCGGAGACTCCACACCGACCGCCTCCCCTCCAGGAATGATGCTCCCACTTGAACATAAAGATTTGTCTTTGTTCTTTTAAGAGTGAGCTTGGAAACATTCCAGTTAAACTATTCAAATTTATTTTTTTAAAACTGTACAACAACATACAATAAAGCATCACAAGGTATGAGTCAAGTCTTTGTACACGAATGTCTCTTGGGCCAAAGAGGATGCAGCTATTTTTCTACACATAAAATTGTGCCTTTAGAATAACCCATCAGCTATTTGAAAGATATGCTCATCAAACTTACCTTCAGAAGGATCCCGACCTGGCAGAGTGAACAACAATGTGAAGGTCCACCTTTGCTGCTCTGGGATCAGTGCTAGCAACACAATGACTGAGCTTCACAATAGAGAATTACGCACACACAGTTTTCTATATCTGAAGACGAACTTTTCCAGTCCAGAATAACTTGTTTTATGGGCCAAGTTGATGGAATCTCCTGGATGAGCGTTGAAACCTGCACACCAACCGCAGACTTCCTGATCATGAGCTGCAGCACCATCAGACCAGCTTCAGTTGGCACTGCACTGCACTGACAAGGAGACCAAAGTGGTTTGGTGTTAATAAAGTGTGTGTTTGCTGCTGGGAGATGTCAGGCTGGCTGTGACAGTCCAGTTCATTCCAAAGTAAAACTCTCCGGTCACTTCAGGGAACTGAACAATGCAGCAGCAGCGGCAGATATTTCTCATCTACAAGTCCTTCCACCATTGTTCTCTGTGGTGTCGAGACACTTCAGCAGGCACACAAACAACTCTTTGAACTTGATGCAAATATTCACCCAAGAAGTATAGAAAGCACATGCATATTCATTTTGGTGCAGTTAGTGACAGTCTCAGGAACCTCCGTCAACACTGGTCACACATCGCTTATTTCCGTCCACAAGTAGCTTTCATGCTAGTTTAGAGCCTCCCAATGCAGCAGCACATGAATAAATGCAAATGTCTGCTTCTCATTATGCGTCCGACTTGCATTTGGTTCAAACTGTCAGTTTTAATGGTCCATTTGCAACTGAATTACTCAGTGTTTGAAGTTTGATTGACAGGTCTGATATTTGGATTTTGTAAACTGCTGGTCTGACAGGCGAGTCAACCAGCTGTCACTCCATCCTGTTCCGTCAGCGTTGATCCTCCTCATCTCGCCATGTTGAGACAGTGCAGACAACCTCAAGACTTGATCGTCAGACCAGGCCAGAACCTGTGTTGTAGCGTGTTTGATTATCCCCACGGAAATGGCTGGCTGTTTCCTGATTCATCAGATAATTGGTTTGAAGTTATGACCCATCCTCACTTCAGGAGCCCGGCGGGATGTTGTCCAACTTGATCTGGTGTCAATCGCAAGACAAATATAATTAAATCCTCAGATTTATCCAGAATGTTTCTAGACTGAGACTGAGCACACCAACTTCTCACCTTTAATAAGAATAAATAAATCAAGAGCTACTTGTCTCCTCGGCTTGTCTGGCAGCAAATATGAGAATCTTGACAGGGAATGGGGGGGCTGTGTGAGCATGTAATGAAGTGGCGTCCCTGCACGTAGTACCTTTTAGTATGTCTGAGAAAGCATGTCCAGCACGAAGGGTGGGTCTGAGATGAGGCGTGGCGCTGACTAACTGATGCTACACTTGAGGTGCTGTTCAGAGTCGCTCCTGCTAACTGATGAGTGAGAGGAAAGAATCCAACTGTGCTTCTCTCCTGATATTTCACACAAGGTGGAGTGTGACCCGCCACAAGGAGTCAGAACTCCTACAGCCTGGTGTCAAGAGGTGCCCAGGGAACTGCTGCTGGGGACTGGCAGGCAGCAGGATTCTATGTGAGGTCAGCCTTGGCTCACTGACTGACTACCACGTGTGTGTGTGTGTGTGTGGGGGGGGGGGGGGGGGGTGTCACCGGGGAAATTACAGCGCTTATATCCTTTACACCTGTCTGAGGTCAGAGTGTTGAGTCCGTGCACTGATGCGGTGAGGATGAGTGGTGGTCCTCCAGGTGCGTCGCTCTCATTGTAGCCCAATGATGCCAAACGTTCTCTCACATTCTCTAAAATAATATTGTGTGTGTGTGTGTGTGTGTGTGTGTGTGTGTGTGTGCACGCGCCGAGCCTTGTTGCTACTGTCACTCTTGAGTAGATATTAAAAGTGTTCTTAGTTCCCAAGACTTCCAGCTTTGCATTGGAGAGAGAGAACCCAAATTCTCCGGCACATTATTCTCACATAAATACTACCGTCCATGTTTTTGGCATATTTCTGCAGTTCCATGCGACTGACACCAGCTGCACTTCTTTAAATCTGTGTAAATGAAGTTTTGAGTTTTGACCTGACTGAGCTTGGGTGATGTACCAGCCACTTTCTCAGTTTCGTCTGTCCCGGTGCTCTCAGATCTCTGCCTCCTCCTCAGACGTGCTCTCAAAGTCGAGTGAAAACTTGAAACTTAATACCTAGTTCTTTTTAAAAATAAATGTCAAGTACTGCATCTACAATATACTTCTCATACTATATCAAGAGGCTTCTCCCTGTTTTTAAAAGCTTGTGCAGAACTCTGATTACACTGCAGTTCCATTTTCTCTGATTTCATCTCACGTCAGCCTGCGCTGGCTTTTCTGTGTGAGACGAAACAAAGGGGGAGTTACACTGGCCAGCATTTTATTTCCCGATGCTCAGCCTATTCAGTATTCAGGGGAGGCTTGCACTGAAAACAACTCTATACAGTATGATTGCCTGTCTCTACCTATTCATGCCAACTCACGGTAAAAGAAATCTCCTGTATTGTTCTCTTCATTCCTCCACAATCCAGCCGCTGCAGTGGGACTTTAAAATTGTTATATTCTGAGGCTCTGGAAGAATCACAGCGATTCTATTGTCATGAGGCTTTTGTCCAGTATTTCAGTGTCACAGGATATAAAAATATCTATAAACACTGTATTTCCTGTCCAAATTGAACATGAAACATGTCTGCTGAGATCCACTGTGTTAACTCCAGCTAACATAATATACAGACGTCGATAAAGTGGAAATACATGCAAATTTACCAGGGTGGCAGGAAGGGAGTCAGTTTAAAGATGTGGGAAGTACATCTGATCACTGACGGTTTTACTGCTGAAAAAATCTGAGCTGCTAAACGTTATTAATCCAGTTTTGGTCGACAAAATTAAGACGAGACGGAGGAACGAGATTAAGACTGTTGGAATGCGTGGAACATGCAGTGAAACTACTACTACTACAGTAGTACTACTGTAGTAGGTGTATATTTA
The DNA here is from genome assembly GCF_037954235.1 of Aulostomus chinensis. Classification (NCBI taxonomy): domain Eukaryota; kingdom Metazoa; phylum Chordata; class Actinopteri; order Syngnathiformes; family Aulostomidae; genus Aulostomus; species Aulostomus chinensis. The sequence goes on from NC_141329.1 coordinate 492,873, forward strand.
CAGGGTTTTCTTTTCACCTGTGAGTTCCTGTTTCACTGCATGTTCCACGCATTACTACAGTAGTACTACTGTAGTACTACTGCTATCAGGTCACTTCTACGACAGTAGAACTACTGCAATTAGGCCACCTCGACTGCTGTCATACTTCTGCCATGATGTCACTTCTATCACAGTCGTACTTGTGCCATTAAGGCACTTCTACTACAGTAGTACTATACAGTACTAGTGGTGCGAACTCTTCGCCCAGCTGAACTAACCCTGGCACCATTTGGGCTCCAGATTCTTGTGAAGAACTCAAGAGTTCATGTTGGGCCTGACTGACAAGAGGGTCTTGATCTCAGCGACGCGGCGAGTTGAACTGAGCACATGAGGATGATGATCCCGTATCTGTCGATCCCGTCCTCGCCGTCTTTGCACAGCTGGTGTCTTCACTCCTGCTGCAGCAACAACAGTCTGTCCCTGTGAGCAGTGAGGCTTTGAGCTGAGAGTGAAGAACTGGTGGAGCCGTGGTGGAGCCGCTCCTGCATCACACTGGTGGTTATCAGTTGTGAGTTCATTGCTGACAACATGCTGCTGAGGAATCAGCCTAATTGAACAATAAGGCAGAGTAATCCTCTTGTGTGCGTAATGATGCAAGCAATTTTCATTCCTCAATTAATTTTGGAACAGGCCTTTCGCTCAATGCTGTTTTTGTTTCTCTCCCCCTCATAGAAGCTGGAGGGAGAAACTTTTGACAGCTGTTATTTGCATAGTTTACCTAGACGAGGTCTGTGAAATGGTTGGGATGCAGATGGTCCCATCCAGCTGCCCCGGGATTCTGAGGACTTATTACCCATCATCACGCTGCTAAATGTTACCTAAATACCAACAAAATAAACCGCGGGCGTCAGGTAGAAGTTCACTTGCTGTGTTGGAGAACTCTCGTCATCAAAATTGATCTTCATTGAAGGTGAATAAATGCAGCTGAACAAAAGGCAGTAGCAGCCCAAGTGAACAGTTTCAAGGTGTAGGGACACACACACACACACACACACTCAGCCTGGCGCTGCTGCTGTTATTCCTTTACAGTGACTAACACTGCCTGAGAGGCCTCGCATAAACAACCTGTGTATTAAAATGGACGGTAGCTGTGGAAATACTTAAAACTTAAATTTAACTTCGCTCTAAACCGAGGAGGACCAAACAACAAAGCATGTGCATATTCTGAAATTTGAGAGCAACACTCACACCCTCAACAGAGGCACCGAGAAGTTCAAACTATGTGTATATGGAATATGTCGGTAGCTATCAACAAACTAACAACATCCTGAAACGAGGCCATCACTTATTACCTCAAAAAAACTTGAATCTTCAGATTTGCTCTACCTCTTGTCCTCCCATGGCTCAAGAAGTCCATTTGCTCTGTTTTTGCACTGGAGGCTTAAACTTGTCACATAATACTTGTGTATCCTGATTACTGGTCCAGGATCAGCCTCCAAAATAAAATATTACCTCCCACATTAAACCCTGAGATACAAACACTTTGATGAGCGAATGATAGAATCAGTGTCCCAAGTTCTCCTGCACAGTAAAGGTCCAGCAGCTCCAGTGAGACAACCTTGCGACCATCGCCCCCCCCCCCCCCCCAGCCTGCACCCCAGCTGATGCGCTAACATTCCTACTGAGTCCTCGCTCACGCAAACCAGTGCACGTCATCTTGATGAAAATGACATTGTGACTGTTTCTACTTCTGGCTCCCGGCCTGCACAGAAATAGAAGCCAGCCGGTCCGGTCTGGCTGCACTAATCCTGCCCCCCCCCCCCCCCCAACAGACACACACACACACACACACACACACACACACACACACACACACACACACACACACACACACGTGTGCTGTCTGACATTTCCATGCTTCATCCGGCTCTCTCTATTTGGGTGTCTGAGTCCAAAGTGGCTGCTGTTATTTTCTGTCTGTGTTTGTGTGTAAAACTTCTACACCACCTCCACATTGACCTCTCTCACTTTTGTCATCTACAACTAAGCCAGCAGAAACCAGCAGAACCCTGCAGAACCCTGCAGAACCCTGCACTCTGTCATGATCCTGAAGCAGTACAACACCTGGAAACTGATTTCATGGCGCAACCCTAAATAAGACATAAAGTTACGTATGAAACTTCCTGAACTGAACAAACAGCAAATCTTGATGAGGCTTTAATCAGAGTGATTGACAGCACTGTTTTATCGATTCACACCTAGAATTGTAGTGAGGAACTGATGAGGTCTGCTGAGGTTTTTCTCATTTGTTTTGTTGGTGTCTCTACCTGCTGACAAACTTCGACAATAATCAACTCCTCACAAATTAATCAAGATGAAGTTTTCTTGATTACTGTCTGAAGTATAAATGTGATCAAAAATACACTTACTGGCCACTTTATTAGGCACACCTTGCTAGTTCCAGGTTGGACCCCCTTTTGCCTTCAGAACTGCCTTAACCCTTCATGGCACAGATTCAACAAGGTACTGGAAACGTTCCTCCGAGAGTTTGGTCCATATTGACATGATAGCTTCACGCAGTTGCTGCAGATTTGTCAGCTGCACATCCATCATGCGAATCTCCCGTTCCACCACATCCCAAAGGTGCTCTACTGGGTTGAGACCTGGAGACTGTGGAGGACAGTCACCTCATTGTCATGTTCAAGAAACCAGTCTGAGATGATTCCAGCTTCATGTCATGGTGTGTTATCCTGCTGGAAGTAGCCATCAGAAGATGGGTCCACTGTGGTCATCAAGGGATGAACGTGGTCAGCAACAAAACTCAGGTAGGCTGTGGTGTTGCACCGATGCTCAATTGGTACGAAGGGGCCCAAAGTGTGCCAAGAAAATATCCCCTCACCAGTACAGCCCCACCAGCAGCCTGAACCCTTGATCCAAGGCAGGATGGATCCATGCTTTCATGTCGCTGACGCCAAATTCTGACCCTACCATCCGAATGTCGCAGCAGAAATCCAGACTCATCAGACCAGCCAACGTTTTTCCAGTCTTCTGTCCCATTTTGGTGAGCCTGTGCGAGTTGTAGCCTCAGTTTTCTGTTCTTAGCTGACAGGAGTGGCACCTGGTGGGGTCTTCTGCTGCTGTAGCCCGTCTGCCTCAAGGTTCGACGTGTTGTGTGTTCAGATGCTCTTCTGCACACCTTGGTTGTAACCAGTGGTTATTTGAGTTCCTGTTGTCTTTCTATCAGCTGGAACCAGTCTGGCCGTCCTCCTCTGACCTCTGGCACCAACAAAGCATTTTCGCCCTCAGAACTGCCGCTCACTGGATATTCTCTCTTTTTGGACCGTTCCCTGTAAACCCTCGAGATGGTTGAGCCTGAAAGTCCCAGTAGATCAGCAGTTTCTGAAACACTCAGACCAGCCCGTCTGGCACCGACCACCATGCCACGTTCAAAGTCACTTCAATCACCTTTCCTCCCCATTCTGATGCTCGGTTTGAACGCCAGCAGGTGGTCTTGACCATGTCTACATGCCTAAAGCCACTGAGTTGCTGCCATGTGATTGGCTGATTAGTAATTTGCGTTAACGAGCAGTTGGACAGGTGTGCCTAATAAAGTGGCCAGTGAGTGTAATTTCAATATTATGATAATTATTGCATCTGTCTGTCTGGTGCGATATTGGTTGAACACATCTGTGTCACTCAATCACTCAAACTGTGGCGTGTTGGAGGCGCGTTCCGGGTTCAGAACACGCATCACATCCTCCTCCTTCTCACATACTTCCAGGCCTGGAATATATCAGCCCGTCTTTGTCCACCTGCCAGGAACCATTGAAATCCTCCTAGATTCATGAGCTGCTTTGAATCCAGCAAGCTCAGAAGTAGCCAGAAACGTGTCCACATCTCAAGACGAAACAGTGGCCAATTAGAAGTCATTCATTATGTGAACGTAGAGCAGGGTCTCCTCTTCATTCAGACCAGCCCCCGACGAGGAGCTGCCCCCCCCCCAAGGCTCCAGTGTACATCATCATCCTCACTGCTGGAATAACAACCAACATCTCAGATTTACAATCTCTGCAGCCACAGTTTATCGCTGTTTTCTCCTCCCACCATTAATGTTTCAAGAGTCCATCTCTTTATTAATGACATGAAGAGCTGAGCCGAGTCGCTGAGTAGGGAAAGTCATGAATGTTACGTAAACACGATCATTTTAATAACCATCGAAACTCAAACTGACAAACTGTGCTTTCTGACACGGCTCACTATTTAAGGTACGAATGTTCTCTACTGGTGTTTCAACCAGAGAAGCATGACCTTCCCTTCGTGTGGAGTGTAGCTTGATGGGAACAGTGGCCCAACTTCCTGTTGGTGACAAACAGTTTCTCCTTACTGCTCATCGCCTTGATTAAACCAAATGTGGGTTTTTAAAAGTCCAAAAAATGAACTGTCAGAACCACAATAGTGGAACAGAACTGTGACAGGAGAACTGAAGGACACCCGAGCCAGTAAATGTACATGACAGTAACACTGGACAGGCCTCCACTTCCAGCCGGCTCCTCCGTGTCAGCCAGACCTCGCAGCTGGAGGCACACTGTGTGCATGACCGGCTTGAATTTGTCTGTAAAGACTCCAGACACTGGAGGCCTGCACTGGGCAAGCAGCTCAGACCTGGACTGGAACATGTTGACGCGAAGGAGAGGGCTCACCATCGATGTGGGGTTGTGGTGTGAGCAGAACACCACCAGTTCACATGTGGATCTTACACTTTCAGCCAGTCAGGGTTCTGATTGACAGCCGGGATGTCCGACTGAGATGACAGTCAGGGTTCTGATTGACAGCCGGGATGTCCGACTGAGATGAAAGTCAGGGTTCTGATTGACAGCCGGGATGTCCAACTGAGATGACAGTCAGGGTTCTGATTGACAGCCGGGATGTCCGACTGAGATGAAAGTCAGGGTTCTGATTGACAGCCGGGATGTCCGACTGAGATGAAAGTCAGGGTTCTGATTGACAGCCGGGATGTCCAACTGAGATGACAGTCAGGGTTCTGATTGACAGCCGGGATGTCCGACTGAGATGACAGTCAGGGTTCTGATTGACAGCCGGGATGTCCGACTGAGATGACAGTCAGGGTTCTGATTGACAGCCGGGATGTCCGACTGAGATGACAGTCAGGGTTCTGGCCCCACCTCCCAATAATGGGCTCCTCACTCATTGACTGACATGTTTCCTCTTGGTTCAAATGGTCCTAGACTGAAGGACTGTCGAGTCCCGTGTCGACACCAGTGTAGGACAAGCATCGTAGCACCAGTGCTACAATGTGCTTCATTCTTCTTGTCGTGTCTGTATTTACCTTGAAGCTCACTTAGCCACCACCTGTTGATGGAAATTAGCAGCATCAACAAACCTGACTTGATGGATATTTACTCGTACAGTGGAGGAAGATCTCCATCTGTGACATATTGCATCATTTACCTGATAATGCAGAGAGGCCTAAAGGACAAGGCCTGCAATTCCCCTTGGTAACAGTTTCACACACTCACTAATACTCCCTGACTCCCAGCATGCAACGGGAGTGCAGCTGTATCACTGTGCTGCTGGCTGCTGCGTGTCTCTGGGTGCTGGATGATGTATAAAAAGTTTGCTCTGCTCTGTGTGTTTTCAGGTGGCTGTGACAGGGGCACCCCGGGGCAGGACCCATGAGGAGTCATAGAAGATGCTCACAGTCTGGGCGCTTCTGCTCCTCTTAGCCATGTGGGTGACGAGCACCTCTGGTGGCCCGCTCTCCTTCAGAATAGGTACGCTGCTACAGACACAGTGGCACGCTGCCTCCACACCCACACGTCTTAGCTTGGTTCACAGGCGACTTCTACTGGAAATTCAGAAACCATATGAGTTAATGGATTTTCCTGTTCATGTTAATTGAAAACTCACTGAATGGATAATTTTCCATTTGTAATACAGATTAAATGCAATCACTGAGATTAAACGTGAGCTCAAACTGATGGTTCACTTGAACTTCACAGCCGCTCAAACTGGGGGAAGACATTTCCTGACGAGTGTTGAGGAAAACTGCTCATCTACATGTGACTGAAGTTCCAGCAGGCGAGGAAGAGGCATTTGTGGACGGAACTCAGTGCTAATTGGCTCTTAAACACTCCACAAACATGCTGCTGAGATTTTAAGGTTAGAGAGGAAGTCTGAGCGGAACCCATTCGACCTGAGCTGTCTTTGTCCTGAGGTGAAGCCAATTAGCTGTCCAATCAAAATATCCTTGGAAAATACACACCATATACTTTATACCTTTATTATAGGTTCTTGATTGTTTCAGAATTTTTGAAATAAGGTTAAATTCATCAAGGTCTCCGTTGTTCCAGCTGGATGACGAGTCTCTTCAAAACTCTCTTAAAGAGTCAGGACATCGGCCAAGGTTGAAACGGACCAGACTCCAGAGTTCTACGTTCTCCTGAGCTGCCAGAGTCTCGCTAACCAGTAGCAGTCACTCCTCTGTTACTATCCTCCAGCCAGCAGGTTGCTGACACGCCATCACCTGCTCTGTAACAGCCTTGTTTGTGAAAACGTCTGTAGTTTCCGTGGGCTTGCTCGTCTCCCCGGTGATGACAACGTCACGAAGCTGCAGTCATGCAGGTTCCTGCGTGTTCAGTCGATCGACTGTCGTCTTTGAACCTCGTCTTTCACGCCTGGGTACCGGTCAGAGGTTTCTCTGCAGTAGGTCAGCGGCCCCTCGTCCCTCTAGCCTTAGGACACGCCTCCTGGTGGATAAATGGAGAGCAGCTCCATGTCTGGCGCCTCCCCTGTCCCTCTTACTGCTGTCCACCCGTGGAGGAGGTCCTCTGTCCTCCATGGAGGAGGTGCTTTGTCCTCTGTCCTCCATCCTCTGTCCTCCATGGAGGAGGTGCTCTGTCCTCTGTCCTCCATGGAGGAGGTGCTCTGTCCTCTGTCCGCAGGTGGAGGAGGTGCTCTGTCCTCTATGGAGGAGGTGCTCTGTCCTCTGTCCTCCATGAAGGAGGTGCTCTGTCCTCCATCCTCTGTCCTCCATGGAGGAGGTGCTCTGTCCTCTATGGAGGAGGTGCTCTGTCCTCCATCCTCTGTCCTCCATGGAGGAGGTGCTCTGTCCTCTGTCCGCAGGTGGAGAATGTGCTCTGTCCTCTGTCCTCTATGGAGGAGGTGCTCTGTCCTCTGTCCGCAGGTGGAGAATGTGCTCTGTCCTCTGTCCTCTATGGAGGAGGTGCTCTGTCCTCTATGGAGGAGGTGCTCTGTCCTCCGTGAAGGAGGTGCTCTGTCCTCCATCCTCTGTCCTCCATGGAGGAGGTGCTCTGTCCTCTGTCCGCAGGTGGAGAATGTGCTCTGTCCTCTATGGAGGAGGTGCTCTGTCCTCTGTCCTCTATGGAGGAGGTGCTCTGTCCTATGTCCTCCATGGAGGAGGTGCTCTGTCCTCCATCCTTTGTCCTCCATGGAGGAGGTGCTCTGTCCTCTGTCCTCCATCCTCTGTCCTCCATGGAGGAGGTGCTCTGTCCTCTGTCCGCAGGTGGAGAATGTGCTCTGTCCTCTATGGAGGAGGTGCTCTGTCCTCTGTCCTCCATGGAGGAGGTGCTCTGTCCTCCATCCTCTGTCCTCCATGGAGGAGGTGCTCTGTCCTCCATCCTCTGTCCTCCATGGAGGAGGTGCTCTGTCCTCTGTCCTCCATCCTCTGTCCTCCATGGTGGAGGTGCTCTGTCCTCTGTCCGCAGGTGGAGAATGTGCTCTGTCCTCTGTCCTCTATGGAGGAGGTGCTCTGTCCTCTGTCCGCAGGTGGAGAATGTGCTCTATCCTCTGTCCTCTCTGGAGGAGGTGCTCTGTCCTCTGTCCTCCATGGAGGAGGTGCTCTGTCCTCCATCCTCTGTCCTCCATGGAGGAGGTGCTCTGTCCTCCATCCTCTGTCCTCCATGGAGGAGGTGCTCTGTCCTCTGTCCTCCATCCTCTGTCCTCCATGGAGGAGGTGCTCTGTCCTCTGTCCGCAGGTGGAGAATGTGCTCTGTCCTCTGTCCTCTATGGAGGAGGTGCTCTGTCCTCTATGGAGGAGGTGCTCTGTCCTCTGTCCTCCATGAAGGAGGTGCTCTGTCCTCCATCCTCTGTCCTCCATGGAGGAGGTGCTCTGTCCTCTGTCCGCAGGTGGAGAATGTGCTCTGTCCTCTGTCCTCTATGGAGGAGGTGCTCTGTCCTCTGTCCGCAGGTGGAGAATGTGCTCTGTCCTCTGTCCTCTATGGAGGAGGTGCTCTGTCCTATGTCCTCCATGGAGGAGGTGCTCTGTCCTCCATCCTCTGTCCTCCATGGAGGAGGTGCTCTGTCCTCTGTCCTCCATCCTCTGTCCTCCATGGAGGAGGTGCTCTGTCCTCTGTCCGCAGGTGGAGAATGTGCTCTGTCCTCTATGGAGGAGGTGCTCTGTCCTCTGTCCTCCATGGAGGAGGTGCTCTGTCCTCCATCCTCTGTCCTCCATGGAGGAGGTGCTCTGTCCTCCATCCTCTGTCCTCCATGGAGGAGGTGCTCTGTCCTCTGTCCTCCATCCTCTGTCCTCCATGGAGGAGGTGCTCTGTCCTCTGTCCACAGGTGGAGAATGTGCTCTATCCTCTGTCCTCTCTGGAGGAGGTGCTCTGTCCTCCATCCTCTGTCCTCCATGGAGGAGGTGCTCTGTCCTCCATCCTCTGTCCTCCATGGAGGAGGTGCTCTGTCCTCTGTCCTCCATCCTCTGTCCTCCATGGAGGAGGTGCTCTGTCCTCTGTCCGCAGGTGGAGAATGTGCTCTGTCCTCTGTCCTCTATGGAGGAGGTGCTCTGTCCTCTGTCCGCAGGTGGAGAATGTGCTCTATCCTCTGTCCTCTCTGGAGGAGGTGCTCTGTCCTCTGTCCTCCATGGAGGAGGTGCTCTGTCCTCCATCCTCTGTCCTCCATGGAGGAGGTGCTCTGTCCTCCATCCTCTGTCCTCCATGGAGGAGGTGCTCTGTCCTCTGTCCTCTGTCCGCAGGTGGAGAATGTGCTCTGTCCTCTGTCCTCTATGGAGGAGGTGCTCTGTCCTCTGTCCGCAGGTGGAGAATGTGCTCTATCCTCTGTCCTCTCTGGAGGAGGTGCTCTGTCCTCTGTCCTCCATGGAGGAGGTGCTCTGTCTTTATCTCTGTCATGTTGCGTCCTGGATGGATAATTAGGCCTGTTGGCCTGCTTTTGCTTTTCTTCGAATGTCATCGCTACACAGCCCCACTCTCCTTTGTGTTTGTGTGTGCAAACCCCCACCCCACTACCAACTCGGTGCCATTTGCGCTCCAGGAGATGGTATTTAACATGGCGGTCCCTCGAGTCCTGCCTGGCTGGCATAATGTCACTGTCTGGCCTCCTCTCAAGGTATCACGGCCAAAAACCACCTCCCGCCCGGCCACGTTCCCGCCAGACTGAGCAGCAGCCAGCGGCAACCTCAGCTGAGCCGAGCCTGGACCCGGTCTCTGGCTCTGCTGTGCTGCTGGCAGTCCAGATAGACGGACTTTTGTTTGCAAATGAGGTCGATGATGACAGTACCAGTTTCTGACTGGCTGTTGTGTCATGGAGGACAAATGTCCCACGATTCAGCCACCAGTAGTGTAGTAGTGTGGTGTCACATGCGGCTGGAAACACTCAAACAGGCCAAGTTGGACTGAGTCACTGCTGCATGAACCTGTGAGCAGCGCCGCTGTTGTCAGTGTGGAGACGATTCAGCTAACCAGTCTTCATACTTGCATTCAGTGGAACTGTGCTGTGGAATAAAAGCTGGTTTTCAGTAACATAAGAAATAAACGTACAAAGACTTCAAAGTACTTGCACTTGTCTGTATCGCAGTACTCCAGCTGAATTAAATTCATGCGGCAGAAGAGACGAGACACAAGAGCAGGTCAATGTTTGAGGCAATGTTCTTCATCCACTGTTGTGATGGCAGTAATTAGGTGGACGTGACCAAGGCACACTTAGATTCCTCAGTAAAAACTCAGGATCCACAGAAAAGTTGGACGGATCTTTCCTTGCTCCACCCTGAGCGAGAAACACGATTCCCTTCACTTTCACGGCAGTAAAACTTGTGGCTCTGCGATTTTCAGCCGGCATCACTGGAGCTGCAGTCAGGCTCTGATAGACGTGAGCTGATGCTCTGATTCCCAGCAGAGACAGACTTCACTAAGTTAAAGCATTTATACCCCATGTTTTTAATCCTCATCTCTCTGGCACCTCACATCCCTCCAGTCTGACATGAAGTGACCCGATCATCTCCATGAGGACGCGGTTTCACCAGTTTCCTGATCATGCAGAAACTTCTGTCCAGTTCCTGGTTCTGACTGCCGGTACAAACAACCACTAAAGGTCCAATCAAACCACCTTGGTGTTCATAGACGAAGCCACCAGGGTTTCCTGGTTGAATTAACACTGCAGGAAATGTCAATGCGGAGCCTGTGAATGTCAAGATGAGACAACGTACAAGCTGAGATTATCTGCTGGATCCAACTTTTGTAAGTGAATGTGTGGGATTAGTGGTTATTAAAGCAGTAGCAGAAGCAGTTTGGGCCTTTGAAGGTCAATCAGACCAAAACGCTTCACAAAAATGAAATCATGTAGGCCTTCATGTTCCCCACTGAACTAAACAGGATAACGCACATCTAAAGACTTGAAGTAAAGGCAGAAAGCTGAAAACTATAAAACTTCTCACCGTGCACTTTTCATATCTGTCAGGAAACTTTCAGATTAAGAGAAAATCATTAAATAGTAAAACATCCTCCCACATAAATAGCCACAAAATGACACAAGGACAGAGAAGATGGAGGTTACCGTCCAAACCATAATTCTGATTAGCCACTGAAAACCAGAGTTTTGTTACTCCACTACTAGACTGGATGCAGGCAGTTGTTAGCATCACCAGGACTACCTGTGATCAGCTGGTACCACAGCCGCTGCCCGGCTGTCCGGTCACTCACGGTGGAGGTACAGAGCGCCGCTCAGAGAAAGGTGACCAGTTGCGGATCAGGAAGAGACACGCGCTCTTTGTTCTGGGATGTTTTCTCAAGAGTCAGGAGCCTAATTAGAGCATGTTTGTTCACCAGCCTTTCCAGTGATCCAGTGTTCAGCACAGAGGGAGGAGGATAGATCTCCCCCACAGGCGTTGGCGGAGGGGGGAGTTTATGATGAATCTCCAAGGTTTTAATTACAAGGGCAGGTGCTGGGACCAGTCGTTTAGTTAATGGCCAGGGTGGCAGATAGGAGTGATGTTATGCAATTATGCATACTACTTTGCTCCAGAGCTTACCACATAAATTATTCAAGAAATCTGATAAAGTCGCAGTGCACGAACACACACACACACACACACACACACACGCACTCACTCTCTCTCTCTCTCTCTCTCTCTCTCTCTCCTGGATTAATGTTTCCCCTGGGAATTGATAAAGACACACTCAAATGAGTGTTTGCTCATTTGCTGATGCAGGTGTTCACGTATCCATATCATGGAAGACATGATTGGTCCATCTTCAGCCTCCTACAGGAGAACATGGCTGCTTCAGTAGTTATGAGCTCCAGGGGACGTTTGCTGATGTGCTGCAGCTCCGTGCTGAGATGGACGGGTCAGAAGTATCAGGCCATCCACAGTGTTCCTGCAGCCAAGTGGTGGTGCAGAGTGAAAGGTGTTGGACAGCAGGAACATGGATGCGCTGGTCAGTCTGACTGGTTTGTGTAATTTGAGAAAGAAGTGCTAAATATTACATTTCAGTTTCCACTTCTGTGTAAATATCTCAAAGTAGGCGAAATATGTAGCTCATGAGCAGGTTATTATGAAGTGGCCTGATATCATCGAAACAGAAAAACAAGACACACAAAACAACAAGAAAAGAAAATGTGTAACAACACACAGACTATTTACCCTAAGCTGCTGAAGGAGACTGTCAGAGACCAACGTGTTACTCATGAATGCCATCATATCCCAATGTGAGAGCAACAGCTGTTGTTTGGATGTGCATGAGGACAGTAGCGTTTGTAACCACCGCCAGGTATTTAGATGCTGCAGCGGCGTTGCAGGTTACATTCGTGCTATTAACAGGCTCCAAGCACCTGAGATCTGCCTGGCTTTGGGTTTGCCCCGGCAGTGGAACCGTGACCTCACTCAGCTTCACCAGAACTCCCTTGGAACCAGAACTACTAGTTTTGGGTCCCAAGAGCATAAAAGAACACCCAGCTCTTCACAACATTTAGTGAATCAAGTTCAAGGCCATAACTGCTGATCTTCCAGTGACAGAAGCAGAGATGGAGTGTCCCATGCATCAGCTGGCTGCTCACAGGACAACACAACGGCTGATACTACTTAGCTTAGTACTTAGCACTGAGCTTAGCACTGCAGCCCGATGAAGGGGCCTGGTGAGGTCCTCCAGGGTCGCTGACGTCTGAGCAAGTGAATTCAGCCCCATGCTGTCACTGTTGAACTTATTTCAGTCACAGCAAGCCCCTCTGGTTCGCAAGATCACATGACTTTTTCTGCCAGCCTCAAACTTCGTGCTCACCAGCCGTGCCAGTCAGTCAGTAGCTCTTTCGCTGCTGCACATCACGCTCTTCATTGACTTCAAGTGTACGTAATTCTTTGCCCTTTGTTTTAAGATGGAACCACCAAGGTTTACATGTTGTATGCATCCCACAGTTGCACCTTGGACGCTACATCTCCCTGACAAGGACATCAATTTGTCCAGCTGATCTTTGCTCTCCTCATCCATTACAGCCGAGGCACTGCTGAGAGCGCCCTGCTTTTAAGGGGAGTTAGAGGAGGCGATTTGATTAGTCATGATTGATGCCAAGCAAACACTTTCTACAATTGTGGTCCCGTTTCTGTTCTGAATTACTTAACACCTATAGCACACGCTCACTGCTGCTGTGATAACACCTCGGTCACAAAATTACCAATTAAGCATTTCCATAGCCAACTGTGTGAACTTGAGCCAGTGCTCTCGCTCAAGCCTCGGTTCACAAAAATAAAGCACAAATGTTCTGCTCTTCCTCCTGTGGAGTGCTATTAACTCCTAGCAGCTAGCAGGGGAAAATGCTTTTGTTGCCTGGGTTTTGATTAGGACAGAACCCCCCCCCCCCCACACACACACACACACACACACACACACACACAGAGGCTTCATGCTGGCTCATGCATAGACAGTATGTCGACATCAGCTCTGCCTGGGTACTTTTGACGGCACTGCCAGTAAACTTTAACTTCCTGATGTCCTCTCATTAAGCTGTCTGTTGCGCCGGTGCAGCAGGAAGATCATTGTGTTCAGATGGCCTCAGTCCTGGGAACGTTCTCTGAATTTCAATGATTGTTCTTGACTGTATTTCTTATGAAAAAGCAGAACCTCATGAATAAACAGGATTATTATTGCTTGCAATGCATTCTCATACCTGAACACCAGAATATTAGCTGATGATTGTGATGAACCACAACGATGGCAAAGGCAGCAACAATTCAACAACAGTTCAAGTGAGCAAAGCAGCAGACATCCACTCGACTGGGTATTGGCTCAGGACATTCATCGTTCGCCCAATTCTGCAGAACTGCCTGCTCGCTAATACTGATCTAAAGTTAATGTGGTAATTTTATTGCACAATCACCGCAAAAACAGCAACCTGTCGCTCCCAGAATCCATACAGGAGGGTCAGGTGACCTTGAAGCAGCAACTGACATTTCGTTGTTGTTGTCCTCCTCCTCTGCTTATCCTGTTGGTCCGGGTCCTGGGGGCAGCAGCCTCAGCGAGGAAGCCGGGTCCCACCCTGGAGCCAAGCCCGTGGTAGGGGCTCGATGGCGAGTGCCTGGTGGCCGGGCCTTTGTTTACGGGGTCCGGCCGGGCCTAGCCCAAAAGGGATACATGGACTCATCCTCCCGTGGACCCACCACCCGTAGGAGGAACCGGAAGGGTCCGGTGCTATGTGGTTTGGGCAGCAGTCCAAGGCAGGGGCCTTGGCTGTCTGATCCCCAGGCATGGAAGCTGGCTTTTGGAACAACTGACACTTCCTCACTGGAAAATAACGGTGCTTGGAGGATCAAGGCAGCAGACGGGAAAAAAACAGCGGCAACACGATGTGTTGTGACTTAAAAATGGTCAGACAATCACCGCCATGGTAACATTTGATAAACACAGACATCAACACACGGACACAAAGACAGAGTCCCTATTGTCAGTTTATATCACTGATGATCTTTAGCTGGACAGTGACAAGCAGCAGCTGAAGCACCTCAGTCACTCAGTGGAGGAAGCTGAGAACTTCCATGCACCTGAACAGGCTGAGCACACCTGGCTGGTCTGCAGGCTTCAGCCAAACTTTGAATTAGCTCGAAAAAGAACTGGACTGTTACCGAAACGTTGAACTGGTCAGCAACTTCAGTCTCCACTGTCAGCCAGCTCACGTCCGTCAGCTGTGGCAGAGCCTCGGTCAGAGACTGTATCACGGCTAATAATGTTGGACCTTTGCAAACATTTGCAGAGAGATGTTGAGGAAAACTCCTCTCAAACACGCAGGCGGGACTAGAAGATACGAGGTAGATATTCATCCTTCATGTACGGTTGCAGGTTTTGAAGACGTTTGATGCACAACGAGAATAACGAGCCTCAGGTTACCTTGTTCAAGCAGGTGAGATAATCATTGGCGTGGTTTGTACTCTCTTCCTTTCATAGTCTGTTACCTCCTGAGATTTTCAGAGAAAATGAGTATAAATATAACCTATGTAATGTAGTTGTTGTAATTAGCATTTCTTGCTCTGATAAGTAGACTAGCACTGAATCAACGAGTTCAGCAGGTGTAGAAATGCACTCAGCGGGGGGGGGGGGGGGGGTGTAGCCACTGGTCCATTATTTTCTCTGTCTCACTTCACTTCAACAATCCAGTGCAGCAGGAGATTTATTTTCTTCGGTCGATCAAATTTCACTTCTAAAGCCCAACATCACTAATTGCCTCAAGGGGCGACTTCCTCTGTCCTGAGACCCTCCCGAGGCAGAGCAACAACTCCTCTCAGCTTCTCTTTACCTGTTTTTAATTTGTTCTCAGTATGTTCATATTTACCAAATACTTTCGATAGTCTGAGCTGCAGCAGAGTCACCAGCTGTTCATGAGACACATGAATCAACCACTTCTGGCTTCCTCACCAAACAGGAGTCGCTGAAGAATCTCTGGTGACACAAAAAGGACACACACTACTCCTTCTGCTGGGGGGCAACTGTCAGCAGGTGTTTCTATGCAAGCTCCCATCTATCGAGTACTTGTATATGCAGTACATTGTAGCAGTATATCCTCCTCAGTTCAATGCTGGGGCGAATGAACCACTGGCCTCTAAAACCATTTAGATAACAGCAGTGTTAAGTTGTTGCTGTATATTAATATAAGATATTCATGTGTATAATTTAAACGGCTGTTGTTGAGTATGGGAAGCAGTTTTAAACGGACAAGGAATCCAGTTCACTGGCTTCAGCAGTGAGCTGAGTCAACAGGCTGTCGAGTGTCCCGCTCCAGGTGGTGAATGTTCGGTCTGAGCTGTTTCCTGCGCCCTGGTGTCAAATGCTTTTCTTATCTCATTCATCCATGTTAAACTTGCATGAGCAAATTATCCACACAAGCACATATGGCGCCCTCGCCTCCATGGCAGGTACACACACGCGTATATTCACTCTCCATTATGCTACAGGTTTGATCACGACTCACAATCAAGAGTTTGGCGGGTCCTCAGAGCGCCAGCTGTTGCCAGACACTCTGCCATTACAGTCGCTTGGCACCACCATAGACAGTTGACGCCCTGGCGCCGCTGGCAGTACACTTGCCTGATGTGTGCACATATGTGTGTTTGTGTACCCACAGGTGACATTGTGTTAACATGTTTATGTGCACCCAACAGCACACTTGTCTCCATTCATCTTCCTACCTGGGAGCGTACGTCTCTGGCATTGCCTGCTGCTCTATTTGAAACTCATTATGGTGTGTTAGAGGGTGATTTAGCAGGTCCCTCTGCAGGACTGCAGTGACGGCTGCTGGCCTAATGGCTGCTAGCCTAACAGCTGCCCTGCTAGCCCAACGGCTGCTAGCCCAATGACTGCTGGCCCAACGGCTGCTGGCCCAACGGCTGCTGGCCCCACGGCTGCTGGCCCAACGGCTACAGGCCTAATGGCTGCTGGCCCAACGGCTGCTGGCCCAATGGCTGCTGGCCTCATGGCTGCTAGCCCAACGGCTGCTAGCCTAACGGCTGCTCTGCTAGCCTAATGGCTGCTGGCCCGACGGCTGCTGGCCCAACGGCTGCTGGCCTAATGGCTGCTAGCCTAATGGCTAGCTTCCTACATATGGTTGTGAGAGCAGCTCAAGTGACGCAGCCTCTACTTGTATGATTCCACTGGCAGGAGTGTGTATTTAGGTTACACATGAATGTGTCCTGTGCCTCCCATCCATGCTGCCTGTTTACTGCAGTGACTCTCGCTGTTCCAGCTGTGACCAGCACAGGTAACATTCCACACAAGATGACTGAACATGTCACGGCACTCGGTGGAGACCAGATGGTAAAAGGATGTGAGTGGTGAGATGCTGCTGAGGTAAATGTTAAAGTGACAGAGGGTGGAGCCTCAAACCGAATAACACAAGATGAGTGACGACCTTGACTGCTGAAAAACAGACAGAAACAACAAAAACAATGACTCTTAAAAAGCACAACAGGGACCAAATGATGTGTGCAGAGAGAAATGTTCTTGAGCATCGTCAGCGTGGTGAGAACAGTCTGACAGGGTAACAGGTTCTGGAGACTCGTGCAGTACAGGATCCGATGAGAGGGGCCTTTGCAGAACCGGAACAGAAGCATCTGGACAGCAGTGTCAGAGAGGACATCAACATTTCTAAAAGTCTCTACTGTACTTGAGTTGACGCAGCCAACAATGAGCCAAAGCCTTCAGAGCAAAGTCACGTTCAGGATATCAGCAGCAGTGGTTGGGACATTTGCAGCCAGAAAAGAATGACAACAATCAGAAGTTGAATCACATGTGGAATGAATCCCCAAACAGGAAACTGCTGAAAATGTAAAAGAAAGTTGGCATGACGTGAAAACTCCATATAAGAGGGGAAGGTGAACCGTGTGTGCAGGTGCAGGACAGCAGGTGCTGGTGAGTGTGGTCACACCAGCAAGCAGCTAGAGAAGAAACAGAGGAATTCACTGTGGACACTGGTGATAAGATCACGACAGACACAATGAAAGGCAAACACACAGGAGCAGGCCTCCAGGCAGACAGGTGCGCTCTCTCTGTGCAGCCACCTGTGTTAGTGACTCACTCGCCACTGAATCAATTGACAGGTCACTGGGTGTCGGGGACAATTTTAGTGCATGTTTGCTGGGCTTTTATCCTTTCCTCTCTGGTGTGGCCGTCCAGGGTCCCAGCATGATTGTCCCTCTTTCCTTACCGCTGTGGGTTACTGTCCTCTCTCACCTGCTCACCTGTGCTCTGCTGCCCTGGATCTCTCACCTTATCAGTGGCATCCACACTCCGGCAGGGATCCCCGTGAGGATTCCCGTCCACTGGTCTTATTAGAGCCCCAGTGTCAGAGGCACATTGGCCCTTTTGTGTGTTGCTTGCTCAGACTGAAAGCTGAGATGCATGCAGATGCATACAGCCTCTTGAAGCAGGATGCGTGGCGCACGAAGCTTGACCACGGAATATATGGCGGTGCGTCCGTTGGGCCTGCCACTGACATTTTTACCTGTCCTGCTCTGGTCACAGGGGAAGCTTCTATTGACACACTCGTGCGCCAACATCTATTCATTCAGGCCTCATTTATGGAGTGGGGTGGCTCTATCAATCGAGTGGCCTCCTGGGCCTCAACCAGCCACCTGAGTCCATGCACAGCGGTGCAGACATGATAAGGTGGAAGTGGTGCTCATGGAGCGCCAGTTAGGAGGAAGAGGAGGGGAGGAACGGAATAAAGCGGGGGGCTGCAGGAGATGGCACAAGCTCGTTGGTTTCCTGGAGGATGGTGATGATGCTTGCAGGCGCAGGCCAACACACTGTAACAACCAGCGATGTCACGTTGGCCCTCCTGGAACTTGATGAGGACTACAGGAACCCTGATAGGTCCCACCGCTGCTCCACGCTCCCCATGACTGGTCTTACTTTGGTCCCCTGGACGTGTCTGCAAGCTTCCTCTCTACCCATCACCCTCTTCTCATCCTCCCTCTCTTCTTTGTCCTCTTTAAGATGTTTAACACCATCGTGGTCGTGGCAGACGACATGTAGCCACACCAGTGTTTACTGGTCCCTGCTGGCACTCTAGCAGCTATTATTTTGTTTTAGCTCTCATCTTAGTTGTTTATTTCCTTCTCATTCTTTAATGTTGTGTGTTTAAGTATCTTATTATGTTCTTGTTTTGCACTAAATGTAGAGCACCTTGAGTTGCCTTGTTGCTGACGCGTGCTATATAAATACATTTACCTTAATCCCATCTAACTGACATCCCACAGATGTATTTGTAGAGCCGTTGCAGGAACAGTCTTTTTGGTACTGGTACTCACACTGACACTGAACATTTTCCCTCATTCTTTGCACCATAACTCCTTTATTTTGAAATTGGTAATTACTATAAAATCCTTCTACTCCTAAAAATATCCTCCAACATTGTGAATGATGTCTGTCAATTTTTTCATGAACTTTAACCTCAGCACTGAGATGATACTGGTCAAGCATGTAGTTTAGGATGAGCACTGTGGAAGGAGAGCAGGAGGGCAGGGTGAAATATGCCCTGAGCTATCAGGGGACGTCCTGTCCATTTCTCTGCTGATATCATTGAAGGGCCTAAAGAGCTGGGTTGTGTCTCCTCAGGTGATGGATCGTCCATGACTGTAGCCTTGTCCCTCCGCCCTGGTGATAAAGAGTCGATACTTGATATACAGTGACCATCACTCAGAGTCTGAGCTGATGATGGTTGTGTGAATAAAGAGGAAGAGAAGGATGAAGTCAGAGATGAGCGATTGACTCTCTAAGATTACGAATGTCCTCATGATGTGGTGCATCATGAGGTAGCATTGGCTACCTGGAGTGAAGCCAGCTGCTCTGGTGGTGTTCTCACAGGATACGACGGGTTGTGGCAGCCAAGCAATCTGATTGGTCAATGTGACATTAGACCATGTTCATAACAACATGGATTGTGCTCCAATGACCATAAGTTATGAATTGGGTTTGCAGTGATGAAGCTGTGGCGTAGGTCACATCCTCCAGGTAAAGGTCAGGGTGTTCGTAGGTCTACTAACAGACTCCCAGCAGTGACCCTTCAGCCACAGGGACTGCAGGACGCCATGCAGCCTCCATGTCGTCTGAGCCTCCATCAGGTGGTAAATTAGGATCCACATTCTGCAGGATTCCAGCCTTCACGCCCATGAGGTGACAGGGACTTACTTCCTGTCCCTCTCGCTACCTGAGTTGTTTAAATAGCTGCTTTCTCACATCAGTATTTCTCCACTCTCTCAGCCGCCACTTTCCTTTAACCTCTCAGACACTGACATGCCAGCCGCTCTATCTGCCAGGTCAGGCCCATGGAGGCAGAATGGCTGACTGACAGTTAACGACATCCACTGAGAGCTGGAATTCCCTCGATGACTCACTTCCTGCCAGCCTGCTGTCTCCCTTGTGTCCAAAAACCACCAGACTGCTTTCATCATGTGAAACCATCCTCACCCTCATCATCTTCTGCATCGTGGTCGTCACTGAGATTATCCTCATCACGAGTGTCACCTGCCTGTCTTCTGTCAGTCAACCGGGAGCTGATAACTGTCACGCCAACTCTCTCCAGGCTCCTCACACTTGGACGAAAAGACAGTTACAATAAACTTCCAGCTTTCCTCCCTCCTTCCATTCCTTTTCTTCCAGTCAGATGGGCTTTTACTTTGACTTAATTCCTCTTGTGGATGTGAGACTGAAGAGATTTAAAGGGGTAGAAAGTTAATGCTTATGTGGAAAAAGATAGACAGGTAAGGAGGATGTGTCATAATTCACTGAAGTTACCCTGGGAATTGATGAAAAGTTGTTCTTGCCCCCATTAGAGAGCCATGCAGAGACATGGCTTTTCTGTTGTATAATATAAGCCGGCGCGGTGAGGGGATTGAACGTACAGCCGAGTGAGGAACACTTGCTCAGGTTTACTGATTAACTGCATAAAAAGAAACTGCAGCAGAAAACTTTTACCTGTAAATGAACGTCCTCCACTCTCCAGCCCATTTCCAACAAGTTCCCACAAAGCTCGCTGCGCGTAAGGATGACGGCCAAACGGTCGCCAAAATGAATTACCACGGACAGCAGCGGGAGACGAGGGACGGAGGGGGACATGGATGCGTCCTAGCTGCTCTTGAACAGGTGGAGGAGAGGTTTCCCCCCCAACAGTGGGTGGCAGACTTGAGTCGTCGCCCTCCGCCTATCCGGGTTTGGGTCGCGGGGCAGCAGCCTCAGCAAGGAAGGTGTGGTTGGGGAAGCAGACCAGGCTTGAGTGGTGTTTCTGAACACCGTGACTTTTGACAACACACGTCGGAAATGGTGGTTTCTCTCTCTGTCTCACACACACACACACGCATTCCTCTACTAATATCTTTGAGAGGACTTTCATGTATGTAATGCAGTCCCTGACCCCTAACCCTAACCATGACCTAATTCTGCCCCTAAAACCAAGACTTGATGTGTGCGTGTGTGTGTGTGTGTGTGTGTGTGTGTGTGTGTGTGTTGAGGACTAGCACACATATTTAACCAACAGAGAGAGGACATTTTAGCTGGCCCTCACATCATCAGAGGGCCATTTGAAAGTCAAGACCTGGTCCTCCACCTCCACCCGTCTAAGAGCAGCGAGGACGCATCCGCGTCCCCCTCTGTCCCTCGTCTCCCGCTGCTGTCCGTGTTAATAAAGTTTGGCGACTGAGTGTGTGTGCGTGTGGCTGGTATCCTCCAGAGATGCCTCCACCTCTGAAGAACGATCTCTTCCTCTGTCCAGCGTTGACGGGAGCTTGCAACACCCTGTGCAATTGCATATTTCTCTTTCTGTCGTCATGTTTGACCCGGAGGGATTCGAGCCACCATGAAGGGATGAGCGCACCTCTTCTCCCGGCCTCAGAGCTTTATTCCACTGCTTCCTCTTCAGTTTTCCTTCAATTCTGATTGCAGATTGAAATTGAGGCACCATGGCGGCGAGAGTGATGTAGGTCTGCAGCAGCGCCTGCTTTCAGGAATCACTCTCACAACTTCCTTGGCAGCCATTTTTGTTAATGATCAGTCGAGTCACGTCCTCCTCACTGAGTGATTGGCCACCACCATGTTCATTAAAGTCCTCTGGTGACGTCACACCCACCATTTTCAGGACAGACGCCATTCCCATTGAAGGAAGGGGCTGGTTTTCCCTTTTAGCGAGGAGATTTTATTTTAGAGTTTGAGGGTTTCCCAGAAATCACGGGTTTCCAGCTCAGGACCGACAGTGCCGAGCAGGGGAAGACGTTCCCTCCAATAAGGCAGCAAGTTTATCAGCAACAATTTGTGCAGTCAATGGATGCTAAAGTTGTAATCATGCTTTTGAGTATTAATCAAAGAAAACCCTGTTCAAGCAGTAGAAATATTCCTCGAATGTTGCAGAAACTTTGCATTCTGGTCCACAGCTGCTTCCCAGTGCTGCAGACCTTTACCTTGAAACGTTCCTTGTGCTGACTGACTGAAAGAATGAGTACTTTTTCCTGAAGTCTCATTTTCTACATGCTCCCAATCTGACAGCACGTGTGTGAGAGAACCTGGCTCCTTTGGCTGTCAGGGCCTGTTCACCTTCGTCACTTCTGGTTCTGGGTGTGTGTGAAGACGAGCCCACGCTGAAGCATCCTGGATACCATGAATCCGGCTCCCTGCTGTCTGTCCACGGCAACCGTTGCTTGTTCACATCCCCTCACTGTCAAAACAACCATTCTCTCTCTGGCTGAATTGTTCGCCAGCAGCTCCAGTGTAGGGTTAGGGTTAGTTGCCATGAAGACATCAGCATTCGTCGCTGGTCTTGGCTCAGCTGATTCAAGGCTCCGAGGAGCTCAGCCAGCCACTTTGCACTGATTAATTGCTTTTCCGACCCAGTGGGAGTGGAACTGAGCAAAGCACGGCATCGGTCAGGGAATCAAATAAAAGATGAGACACACACACACACACACACACATTCATGCTAAGCAGCTATTCACGTGCTTGTTTGCTTATTATCCAGCACAATTTTTCCCAGGTGACACGTGCCACTCGCTCACCCACCTGAGTGTGTCTGTTTTCATTAGGCTGAGTGCTCATGTGACACGTTCTCCTCTGACCGCTGCAGTCATGCTGACACCGTCGCAGCCCTACAACTCTCCTGCTCTTCCTTCAACGATAGAAGGCAGCGAATATCCCTGGCGCCCCTCCATGGCGTCTTTGCCATATCTTGAGCTAAAGCCTCTTTCATTGAAGGCTTGTTAAGTGAAGTATTGCTGCTCTTCAGACTACTTAGGCAGCTGGTGCAGCCAAACAGACTCGGGGGGGGGGGGGGGCTCCTCCTCCTCCTCCAATCACACAGAACCTCATCATGACAGCACCATTCTTTGACTTTATTAAGGGTTTGACTTTTTCTGTATTTCATTAATCAAACTAAAAAAGGCCCTGCCCTTCCATTTGTCTGGCAGGCTGGAGCAGTTGGAATGGAGCGGCAGATTGATTATGGAGACAGGAACTTGGTCAGCTGGCGTGGCGGTCGGCTGGCGTGGCGGTCGGCTGGCTTGTACCGTAAATGTGTACTTTGCAGTTACACACACACACCTCCCTTCAGTAGCCTCAAGCATAACTCAGAGGGTAAATATGGAGTATCAGTGCACGTGACACTTTTTTAAATCATGATTTATATTTTCAGTGGTTCGGTTTTTTCCACGTGGGACCCTCATCTCTTGTGGGCACACAAACTGGTACCGTCCGGTTCTACCCTCCCACCAGATTTCTCCAAAACCTTTTGAGTTACTCAGTAAACAGACACCTGTGATCACATGACCTCCTTGGCGGAGATGACAAACATATCAGCTGACGTCTTTTAAATGTTGGTGGAGGTGAAGCTGACTTGTGTCGCTCGTTGCTACACCCACAACTGTCAAGATAAAATTCCTGGTTTGGACTGGCCTGAGGATGTGTTGCTGCTCCCTTGACAGAAGAGGCTCCTCCCCGTCGGCAGAGTTTCCTCCGTGTCGATCATGAAGTCGGGTCTCTAAATTCTTGCCCCCTGTCTTGCTGGAAGGAGTTTCACACTTTCATAATCAAACAAACTCGCACATAAGACCTGAATATAGAACAACAACCTGCTTATCAACTTTGCATTCTGGGACACGTATGATCTGTCAGCCTGCCACCATTCACTCTTGCTCACTTTTGAAGGATTCGGCCCACTTGTGCACCATAATTGTGCATTTGACGGATTTGTTTTGCAGTAAGTTTTATTCCCACGTTGTGCCATTGATCCACCATTGTTAATCAGTTGCTTATATTGTTCTAAAAGTGTGAAGATGTGATATTTCTCGGCCTTTGTGTTCTCATCTTCCCTCAGCTAACAAGATGCTTCAAAGGAAACAAACCTGTCAGACAACAGCGGGACCTGTGAGGTCATTAATCATCATCCATTTATCTCAGCGCCACATTCGCAGATTCATCATAGGACTGGAAGTTGAAAAAAACAAGTTTTTTATTTGTGCCTTTTACATTCAATGAATTGTTTCTCTTAATTACCTCAATGACACAATCATCATCACGACTGACATCTATATTGATGCATCTGCCTCTTTTACAAACTTCAGCCCAAATAAGCTTCAAGTAAAATGAAACTTGAAAAGCTCAGTAGTCTGAGTCCCAGCCCGGCCTAATGAGCCCCAACACATCCGTCCGCCGGCACGTGTCATGACGGCTGTGTGGTGCCTGTAATTATTATGTGACACCAGGAAATCAGCTTCTTGTCGCCAGGTCTTCCGTGAGCGAATTTTTCTAATTATCTATGCTAGCAGCGCTGCACCTCAGGGCTCGCGGAAGAGTCTGATTAACGCTGTTCTGAGGGGGTCCAACAAGCATGACCCCTCTCATCCTCTGACACGAACACACACACTGATGTGTGTCTGGAAATGTCTCTGACTGAAAAGGGAGTGTTAGCATCTCTGCTAATTAGCCTTCGATTAACAGACAGTAAGAAACACAAGTCAGCTGCATGAGATCTTCGGGTGGAGGTGCTGCAGGGGCAGAGCAGCACACCTGCGTGAGCTCCACCTTCATCTGTGCCTCTCTGCATCTCACATGAATGGAGGCCTGAGTGTACATCTCTCCAGAGGAAACCGGAGCTCTACAGCAGGCTGTTCCATTGAGAAACATGCTAAACTGAAGCGCACCAAGTTCATGAAAGGGCGATCATTGCGTGTGGAATATTACCGTACCACAGCAGTGGTATCAGTTCCACTGATCACTCAACTCATGAAATCAGTTCTTAGGTTTTGTTGTTTTTTTTTCCCCCGATCGCTGGTCAACAACCTGCTCAGAAACTTCCACTCAACCAACTGTGGTGGCGGATGTCGTCGGCCTGAGGGCCACGGACGCTGGCTGGTAGCCTCCCTCAAGCGTGGCTGCTCGCGCAGCTAAGTGACTCAGTGAGAAACGCAAAATCCTGTGACGTCTTTGATGAAGCAGTTTCCTGTTTGAGGGAAATGGCTGAAACAAGTCTGAGTGAAATCCTGCAAACACCACCAGCCTCACGTTCCATCGCAGCCATCAAGCGGCAGAGGTCGAACTCTGTTCTTTGACTTGTCGGGAAGAGAAGCTTTACTTTATGGCTTTTCTCAAACAATCTGCTGCACTCAGCTGAAAGTGGCATTAATTGTGTCAGTGCATTCGTCCCTCACTGTGAACGGGTTCTACATTCTCATTGACCTGATGCAGGAGGAGTCGCTGAAGGTCATAAAAAAACACGGAGAGCACAAACGTGCAGCGCTGGCCCGCTGATGTGTGTGTGGTTTAGAATAGAAACGTGATTTCTGATGTAAATGTCATGTGAAATCACTTTACAGTAGCTGCAGTCTTCAAAAGCCTTTGAGGGGTCAAAGGCCAAGTCCCTTATACCCCCCCCCCCCCATCAGGTAATGGCTCTTCCCTCAATTATGACCATTAAATACCATGTACAGTAGGTGAGGTGCTACTTCATCTGATCTGC
The DNA here is from genome assembly GCF_037954235.1 of Aulostomus chinensis. Taxonomy (NCBI): domain Eukaryota; kingdom Metazoa; phylum Chordata; class Actinopteri; order Syngnathiformes; family Aulostomidae; genus Aulostomus; species Aulostomus chinensis. The sequence continues at coordinate 518,097 of NC_141329.1, forward strand.
ATTTAGTACTCGGTCTGATGCAGCCAGGCTATTCTTCTGAAGGACAATCACTTCTTTACCCTTGACTGCAGCTCATCGGGCTTCTCTCCTCAGGCTCACAGCACGTGTGGCTTCCTGGGCCTGCCAGAACAACACTGCTGCTTCCTGTAGGACAGGAGAGCTCCTCAGCAGAACCCCGATGCTGGTCCAAACGCCCCCATTCTGACTCACAAACACCACTGGTTTACCCCACAGACACCAAAATGACTGTGTGTGTGTGAACATGATGAATTTTGATTCATTGTACATTAAAGCTTGTCAGTCTTCCAGACAGAGTTGTTAGAGTGAATTAACTTGGTGTAGTTCGTGTTCGGTGCTGCTTCAGAGCTGCAATGGTGTCACCGCCGTGAGGTCACATGTTCCCAGAGGGATGACACGCAGGCTCAAACAGACCTCCTCCCCAGATGACTCTGCTCTTATCTCTCATGCCTATTTTTCAGCGAGCCTCTTCCACGCTGCACAGCCTCAGCACACCTCCAGGTGACTCATTGATTGGTTTCGATGGATCGAGGGCCAGCTCGTGTCGTCGCTGTGTGAAATCGCTCTTGCTTGTTTGCCAGCTGTCATGTATTGACCACTCTGAAATGTCAACTCCTGTGAGGGCGAGGCGTGTCAGAATTCTAAGTTTCATTTAGTGGCCGTGCTCCTTCCTGCGTGAGAGCCGGGCAGCAAGCATCCAGACCCTGTGATCTGTTCTCTTGATTCAACACATCTTATTCACAAATGTGATGGAGCCTCAGAGATGGCGATGGTGCACTGACATGTAAACTGTAACCAGGAAAATCACGGAACATGAAAGATTCATGTGAAAGCTTCAATGATTGTAACACGAGTGAGCAGGGCGTCCGTAGCCAGCTTTAGCCACAGAAAGCGCCGGGGCGGGCGAGGTCAGGGTTTGTCTTCAAGTACAGATAAATGCAAATATCACATCATCACCTTCTTAAAAGAATTGCACGTCATTTTTTGACCTTTTTTTTTGCCTTAAAGAACTCCTGATGGTGTTTTGTCTCCAGTTTTTTTGTGTGTTCTGACAAACTTGAAAAAATGAGGGGTGATTATTTTGAGAAGGCGCCGATATGTGAATCCGAGATTTGGTTAAACCCAGATGAGGACAGCCTGCGTAGACAGACATCGCCAGTCCTCTATTAGTGACAACAGAAAAATATCCCGTCTTCCGGTGAGAAATGTTTCCATGCAAGTGTTTGCATGTGTTGTGAAAAGTCACTGTGGCAAATCTCTATGGAAACCAGTCAATCAAACTGGGATGAATAGCTTTTAATATGTCGCTTCATGTCTTTCACAATGACGAGTCTCAATAAGCAACAATGGAACCTTAAGAGCCGCTTCCACCGGCAGTGCCGATATTTGCATAATGGTGCTGGTCGGCTTGTGGCTAATTAGAACAAAGAACCCTGCGAACCTGCCAAATTGAAAAGTAGAAACTGAGTTGTCTGAGAGGTTTAACTATGAGCACGGCTGCTGTCTGAGGGCAAAGCTGATGAGTGTGATGAGACTAAAACCTCCAGACTGAGGAGCAGAAATGAGCTGACGAATGGAGGAATGTTCCGCGCAGCTGCGAGCGACTTCTATCCGCTCGCCGCGCGCAGCTGCGTGGAGGGAAAAGGTCGTATCACGTGTTGCTGCTCCTCGTGCCCGATTCTGATCAGCTAGCAACACTCCAGCTGCTGTTCCTCTCTTTTCTGGATCGTCCACAGTACAATTACCTCCCAGCCAAGTTGTTCTTAATGATATTTTTTTGTGCCTGATTAGTTTTACTCTTTTGCCGGTAGGTGACTTTTATCTCCTTCTTCTGCTGCTTAAGCTGTAAATGTCATCTATTTAATGAACTACACATCCAACATAATTGCATTCATTGCAAACCCTTGTGAAGTACATGCACACCGACTGTTCCCCCAAGTATTCATGCAGTCAGGGAATTCATGGTCAGACAGTAAGTGATTGCTGTGTAGGCGAGTTATTCAGTGAACAGGAAGTGACATCAGTTTCTTAGCTGTGTGTTGAGGACAGATTGTGTTCGCCGTGTCTGCCTCGTCTGCCACCATGACAAGTTGACACGCCCTCTGTTAAAGGTCACAGAAGAAATTATAATTATGCTAGAATGTGATGGTCTTCGAATGAGAATATCGTTTCAATGCACAAGGATCGAGACTCTAGATCAGCGATCCTCAATAGGTGGCCCCTGGGCCGTATCCGGCCCGCCTATTTGGGGCCCCTGAACTGTTGTTCTTTCACTGTGTGTTGTGGTTGGGTCAGCACGTCATGGCCGGCTGGCCATCGGGAGGTTTCCCGAATTGCCGTTCCAACCAGAGCATTTTTTTTTTTTGCAACCCCAAACGCCACATTTACACTCCCCCTGCATTCGCAACCGCAGCACACACAGACAGGGACGCCGATCACCCACAATGGACCGCACTGGCACTTCGCTCGCACAGACGAGACACAGACAGCCTCTTACTGGGTCGCTCAGAGTTCCCTGCTGCCAGCGCCATTTTTTAACTTTCACTTTTGCTTCTGGAGCAGTTTTCAAAATTTTAATACATTTGTTAAACTGAAAGAGACGTTTGGCTTTGATTGTAGCCTCGGTGTTGGTGTGGAAATCTTCAGATGTTTGATTCGCCACAGGACAGACCAACATGTGCTGGTTCAGATCTCCCTGAAGAACGAGAGTCCTGAGGTGGAGGAATCACATTTCCTACACGAGACGGGGAGGACCTGCATCAGCTACAGCCACCTCTCTTCTTTCCGCTCCTTTTCCTTCAGGATGTTGGAGCCTTTGTGTTTTCCTTCTGTCAATGGATGACAAACAATTAGAAATAAGGGATGGGGGGTGGCGTGGCTCAGAGGTGGAATGGTCATCCAGTAAGCAAAGGGTAGCTGGGATAGGCTCCACCCCCCAAACCTTAACAGTTAAGCGGTATAGAAAATGGATGGATGGATGATGGATGGATGATAGATGGATGGAAAAAAGGAATAAGTCATCAAAAGTAGCCTCCTGAGGACACCACTGTAGGAATTTTTCAACAAGTCATCATTAATCAATCAGAAGGACCCACAGAGTCTATATTGCGCTGTTCCAAATCCGGAGAGGACACCTTCCAGTTGGTTCAAAAGAATTTATTCAGATTAACAGGAAAGAATCCAGAGCTCTGGAGATGGTCTTCCCCTATGCTGGAGTCAGCATACGCAGATGTGTCGTCCCTGGCGTTGGGGCAGGAAGTCCCACGATCTCACTATCTTCTCCAGTTTTATGTGTTACAGGGAGGTGCTGATGTGATCGCTTCTGCGTGCAAGTGTGTATTTTTGATATTCGTGTCTGTTGCAGGATCTTCTGTCTGACCCCATGCCAGTCCCTTCTGGTCCATCGTGGCCTTGTTCTTGCAGCTGTGAAGATTAAAACCTCTCTCCGATTTACAGCCATGCTCTTATCTTTCACGGCCTCATCCCACCATAGACATTCTTGTGGACTCTGTTCTGACTTAATTAGCTTGAGGGAGTGATGCTAGCATGATCTACACTCCCGCTATTCCCTGCTGTGACCTTTTCACCTGTCCACTCTAAACAGTCTGGTCTGTGCTTCACTGCTGATAGGAAGTGTTCTTCTGTTGTCTTATATCTTGGAACGTCTATCTGTGTTGTCTCCAGTATTTATAAGTTCCTTCCTGGAGTCACAATGGCACCAACTAATCCTGGTGCTTTGGAGATTTGTAGGACCCCTCTGTAAAACACCTTTTACTACTTCCAGATGTTCACGAGGTCAAATAAGGTGACTTGCAGCCAAGTCATCGAT
>NC_141329.1:526943-604443 GCF_037954235.1 Aulostomus chinensis
GCTGGTTCTTTACCGTCTGGCTGGAGTGTTCTGATGCATCTGGTTACACAGACAGGCTTGGCTCCGCCTTCCTGTACAGGAATGGGACTGATGCACCTCCTCTCTCTCTCTCTGTCCCCCCCCCATTTTCTCAGTGTGCCAAATCATGTCCAAAGGGGTGGTGGCGGTCCTCGGTCCCTCTGCCAGTCCGGCCTCCAACTCCATCATCAGCAATATCTGTGGAGAGAAGGAGGTGAGTTCACGAGCAGCTGCTAGCACCAGAAAGACAGTTGCACAATGATGCTCATTAATGGCTCGCTGGCTCCTCCGACAATGAAGGCCAATAAAATCCAATTTGTTAGCAAAAATGATGAAATGACTCAACAGTGTCAGAACTCTCCATTCCAGTTCCACTCAAATCAAAGCAGGCCAATTTATTTTCTCCGTTTCTCTCCCTTTCCATGAGCAGTTGTGCCCGCTGAGACTTGCTGGCCACTGTTTGGAGATTTTAAACAAACGGGTGAACACGCGGTGCTGCCCGTAGCCGCATGTGCTGCTCAGGCCACTGCGCCGGCGCGAGCACCTGTTCAACAACAGCAGACTTCACATTCGTTTTGTCCTTGTCCACGCGGGAATGAGTCGTGTTGAGAATGACGAGTGTGTTGGCCGTGGCGGTTCTTCCCTACCTTAATTCGAGAGCAGTGTTTATTGATTTCACCTTCAGACTTTGTGACGTCACCTCTCAAAACTTGGTGCAGCACTCGCTTATGGTGCCGCAGATTTCCTGCGCTCGCGCTCTGCTCTCGGATTTTTTCGTACGTCAACGCTTGTCAACCAATAGCAGGCCGGCTGGTGTTGACCAATCAGATTACCCCTGCTTCTATGCGGGTGCGTTCGCTTCACTCTTTCAACCGGGTCCATCCTCTCCCGCCCTCCAGGGCTTCATTAAATGTGGTTCCCTTGACTTTTTGACGACGTTTGGAAGAAAATATCAGTTCATTAATATGTATCAATACATTCGCTACATAAAGTATCACCGCAGCCGCAAGGCACAGCGCTCCTTGTCGGTGTACTGGAGGGAAAACGACGAGGGAACCACAACGTCACTAGCGGCGGGAATCCGTCTGACGGAGCTCTGGTGAGAATGGACCGAATGGAGTCAAGAAACCAGGCAAGTTGTTTTTAAATTCATCGTAATGAACAATATATTATTTTCTAAATTTTTGATAATATACCTGGTGTTGTACATTACGTCAACACGTAATCATCACGTCAACACCGTTGCTAGGCAACACCTAACGAAATGTACGCAGCACATAAATCCTGTATTTTGTTTTTTGTTTTGAAAATGATTTATGACATTCATAATTGCAACGTTTGACTTCACATGCTACGTGCAACATGTGATCCTTGACTTGTGACATGGAAAAGAGGCTTCTCCAGTGTGAAGTAGCTGGCAGGGACAATCTGATTGGTCAACGCCAGCTGGCCTGCTATTGGTTGACAGCGTTGATGAACAAAAAATCTGAGAGCAGAGCAAATTTGAGTGTGAGAGCAGAGTTTTGAGAGACAGTATCACAAAATCTGAACGTGAAGTCAGAAAATAATGCTGTCATATACTATGCTCTTGAAGTAAGATAGGGAATAACCGCCATTGTTGGCGCCACCAGGCAATGAGAGAACCAGCACAGACGAGGTGGAAGTGACACAGTGGAAATGTGTAAATGTCTGAAAACAATTAACAAGAACAATTTCCAAACACTGGCTCGGAATGGATGGTCGTATTGGCAAAGGCCTCAACAATAGCGGAGCTATTTGTAAAACTCACATTCACCTGTGCCAAGGTGCGTAGAAGATCTCCTGGCAAGTTAGCAAACTGTCAAGAGACAAGAGCGGCGGCATATTTAAGGTTACGAGTCCATTTTGTTTCAGAGGTTCCTCTGATAGGAGCTGTGTCTTATAAAGTTGAACGGGTCATGTGACTAACTGTTTGATTGACATGCTTGAAAGCTCATAAGAGTGCAGCAGAAATGTCTTCCCCTTCATTTGTTCCTCCTGTGTTCTGCCTTGTTTACTTTATGAGGAGCTCTCAGACTCCGTCAGTACGAGGTTCTCCTGGTGTGAATGACAGATGTCATTGGTCGACCTCTGTCCGTACGATTGTTCTCACGTGACGGCAAGAAACACTGAAATCCGTATTTTAAACCCAAACAGTGGCACTGGTTTTACATCATTTGCAGTCCCTATGTGGAGCCAGGAAGTGACGCACTCCTACTAATGACATCTGTGTCATCAGCCTTCTGTCAGTTCATCCATCATTCTGTCCGCCATCATCACTGGATTTTGTCTGAGGCAAGAGGCCATTTTACCTGCAAAATGTGTTAATGGCGACTACTGAAGGGCATGTTGCTCACAGGCCGTGCTCTGTCCTCCTGTACAGCCTGTCTCTCTAATGAGACATCACTCCGGTGACGGCAGGACAGACTCTCTGCTGTCCAACAGTCTGCTGGCGTTGACTGGCGGTGCGAATGAATGAGAGTATCAAAAACCCCTCAGTCCAAGTGAACAATTGCATTTTTCAGTTGTTAAGTGATAGTCACAGGATTGTAGAGCACAAACTGATACTGCCACTAAAGATTACTTTTACTGTAGATTTGATGTGTCATTTGATGAAAATGTACATGTAAGTCTAACTTTCATTATTAGACTTTTCATTAGTTTTGAAGAACCAAATCAAAGATGTTTAGGTCTGCTTCTACTTTGGAGAACTCAGTGGACGTCCTGCGTTGGTGATGGCACCTCCTGCATGTTGGCATCGTGTTACTATGCAGGTTACAAGGCCTCTTGGAGGAAGCCGGTGTCCTGCTCCGCCACTGTGATACAGGGCGGTGAGCTGAGCTGACTACGTCATCAACACGGACCTCATAACAGAACCACACGTGTGTCAGAGGGCCTGGACACGCTAACTGCTGGGGAGAGAGATCTGATCTCAACCAGGGAGGCATCTCACTCAGAGTCAGTCAGACTTGTCCATGCTTAGACACCGAACAGCAGGTCTGTCCATGTCGTTCTCATTTAATCAAACTGATATTTTTGTTCCCGCTGTAGGAAAATGAGACGAGTATGAACGAGAAAGCACGACGTGCTAACAGGCTGCAGTTTCTTGAGCTACTGCTCTCACTGCTCTAATTCTGATTTCACAACTGTAAAACCCTCTGAGAACATCACACTAAATGTATTCTAAAGACCACGGCTGCAGCCTGACGGAGGAGAGTTGGAACCAACAGAACAGCGTTCTAGAGTGCAGCTGAGTGTCAGAATGTTCCGCTCTGCTTCCAGCTCCACATAGAGGAGAAGGTCTTGCAACGTCTGTGGAAAGTCACAAAGGTTGTCAGGAATGTTGCTGGAGTTGTCAGCTGTGTTGTGAGTTACTGGCAGTGCAGCGGCCTGGGGGGGGCTTCCTCCTCTGGCTGCTGTAGTGTCCTCCCCGGAATGTAGAGGGAGGGGGCTGAAGGACTGACTTCACTTTGTGGAAATCAGTGTAAAAAAGAGAGCCGTCTGACTTTGGCTGCAGCAGCAGGCGGGGAGAGCAGCGGCCATGACCGGCTTCATCCCTCCTCTTTCATCACCAGCTCCCCTTAGAGGAGCGTGTGTGTGAGTGGAGTTGCTGCAGCGATGCCTCCAGCTGACGTGGAGCACTGCCAGCGTCAGTATTACATTGCTGTTGACCTGATAGCACTTGTGTATGGAACAGTTATTCCAATTTTATTTTCAATTACAATTTTGGCCTCCAGTGACTATGACAGTGATAGTCAGAGTTCCATGTGGAGGCGATGCTGTGATGGAGCGGCACGGAGGCTCCCGGCGCGTACGGCCACAGATGCTGGCGCTCCGGTGGCTGGCTGCCTGGGACATTGGCAGCAATATTGTGGCTGACAGACCCCAGTAGGTGATCAGCACATCATCGACAGCCCCCATCAATCACTCCCTCCACTCCACCGCTGCTGCTGCACAGACCACTTCCACTGAGGGATGGGACTGAGCCCTTCTGGGCTCCACACTATGAGAAAAAAGGCTGCTGTGGAGAATTGGGTTGATTGTGTGCAGCATGTCGGCAGTTTGTTTCCATCCTGGAGCAGGAGTCCACCTGGGGCCTGGGTTGGGAGGAAGGGCAGATTATTATTGACTAATGAGAAACATTAAGTGAGACACTGGATGAAAGACTCCTGCTGCTTTCCAGATGCTTATCGGTGGCTGCAGCTCCTGGCTGTTGCTTTGTTTCCTGTAAAGCTCAAGGATGTGAAATGCGATTCTCATGTATACACGGCGCCTGAGACTTGAACGGCTCAAGGACTTTTCAGCCCCATTTATATTTGCACAATGCTCAAACTGCAATCCTCATTTTACAGTTATTTTCACACAAAGCCTTGGACTAAGGTCGCTTCTCTATTAGTCATAGGAGGCTGTCAAACTAAATTAAGTAAATGTCAGAGATGAATTTCTTTATGTGCTGAATATTCCAGCAGAATTTGTTTTTCGTCCCACAGCTCAGAGGCAGTTTAAAATGCCCATTTCTTGTTTTTACCTCTCCTTCTCTCTTACCATAAAGGATGAAATGTGCATCAGCCCCGGGTCTGTAAAAGTGGGAAAACATATTCCTCTATGATTCCAAACATGTGTCAGCAGCAGCCATGAATATTAATGGCAAGTCTGATGTTGGTGGGTTGCTCAGGGCTTGTGAAGCCATCTGCTGCAGGAGTGCACAGAGATTACACCCCTGCGTTTGCAGGCTGTTGGTCAGATTTAGGGGTGAGAAGGAGGTCAGGTGGGCAAACTAAGAACCTGTTATGTTGAGGGTGGGGGTCACCAGAGGCTCCCGCCCTGCAGCCAGAGATCTTGGGTTGAGGACGGCACACAGGCGCCCACAAACAACTCAGGCCCGCTTTGCTCTATATAACTGAATCTGAGTTTGCAACTTGAGTGTTTATGGTTCTCTCTTTCCTATTTGTCATTTTGATTCCCCCCTTCCTCTCCCTCACTATTTATGCCTCTCTCTCTCTCTCTCTCTCTCTCTCTCGCGCGCGCTCTCGTCTCTGGTGATTCAGTGTTTGCCGCACCGTCAACACTGTGGTTAAGGTGAAACTCAACAGCTCTTTCAGGGAAAATGAATGTGTCCCTCTGCTTTCTAAATCTGGCTTCAGATCCATGACAATCGAACCTTTTTCTTTTTGCATAAGTTGTTGTAGGATTCACAAGGCCAGGCAGCAGTGTTGCACGCTCAGGAAGTTGTCAACAGATTCAAATACGTTCCTTAGGGCTTAGTTGAAGAAGAGTTCTAGTGGGGGGGGGGGGGGTCATGACTGATTACAGCCAAAACAGTCTAACACGAGGCCACGACTCCCAGACGACTGCAGGCCTGAACACAGTTCCACTTTCTGTACCTGTCAACTTAATAAAAGCATTTCACGTCTGACAAGAGCCTTGCTTCTTTCCTGTTATGTGTTAATTCAGAGGAAAATAATTATAAATCTGATCGCCAGATAAATCCCTGTTTCACATCATTACATAATATCTTTTTCCTTCTTTTAATCAAAGCAATGCTTATCAGCAAGTTTTATCAGCTATTGAGTAGCTTCATATTCACCAGAAGCGCAGCAGTTCCCAAACATTAGAGCTAATCAAACCCCCAAACAGCAGGGTGAGTTTAGCGTCTGACTCAACTCACCCATGGGTGGGGGGTGAACACTCTGAACTGAAGACTCATTTCCAGCTTCAGCTCGTATAGCAGCTGGTTTATTTGCTCATGCTCCAAAGTGGTGAATTAAACTGTTACCAGCTGGTTGTAGATGAAGCTGGAAGGTCTGGTGCTACCAACGCCTGCTTGTCTGTGTTCCTCAACTGCAGACGTGCTGGGACACATTCTAGTGGTGCGTGTGTGGTCATTTTTAACCTAATTCCTTGAATTGGCCAGGTTGGATGGAGGTGGAGGAGTGGAGAGTTCTTCCTCCAGTGAGATTAGGATTTACAGTTTACTCACTTATTTCCCCTTCCAGGTTTTTGGCACCGTCCGCTCTCTGCCTGTAGCTTGTCTTCTGTTTCCATGACCGCTCTCAGGAAGACCTCGTCGCTTCACTGTCGTCCTTTTTCTCACCTTATTCTCCTCAAGTTCCTTATTTTCTCATTTCCTCTCCTCCACCTGTCTCTCTGCTACCCTTTCCCATCCACCGAATGCGCTCTCACACACCAACTGTAAATGATTATCAGCCATTCTTAAGAAAACTAATAGAAACCAGGGGAAATTGTATTCTGAAGGCTGCCACCCCCAACCCCCCCCGGCTCTCCCTAATCATTCTCCATCAGTTGGAATCTCCATGTCTGAATGCGGAGTGGTATTAGTTCTGCTGTGTCAATTTTGTTCTGCTCAGGGGGGCAGCTCATGGTTCAGCTCTCCTTGTAATTGGGCTTTAAAAGGACGATATGTGAAGTGTACAATGTTCTTCAGCCAAAATCAATGCGGTTTGGCAGCAAGTGGCACATTATTGGTCATAACTAGTTATCAGGGGTGATCAAGTGGATGGGATCTGTATTTTTGCTGCGAGCAGCATGTAGAGCCAGAGGAGGAGCCACATCACTGTGTTGTTTGTATGAACTGGAAAGGCAAAGCTGCAGCTTGCTTATTCATGATGGTGGAGGAGCGCTAAGGTGCAGGCTGAATCTCAATAGGATTTCTGCAGTTCTTAGACACTCACAGCTTAGTATTCTCTCAGATTCCTCACTCAGAAAAGACAAACTGCTGCAATTCAAATTAGCCTTCTATTATGTTATACAATATCACATGTTGGTCTACAGCTGAGCACAATTTGTGTAACTCTCATCATTTGGATTCATTAGGATCTAAACAAAGAAGCTTTCAAATTTCCTGACTTAAAAGCTCATTACAAAATGGAAAATGAGAAATCCTACAAAGGCCTCCTCTGTTAAGATTCCATTTCTATTTCAGTGCGAGTGTCAGTCTGCCTTTGTTGATGTGTTGGAAAGCCTTGAAAATTAAATCTCAGCAGTGAAAATGAAATGTTTAATGGCAGGTACTCAGCTGAAGTCTCAGTCTCAGAAGTGGAACTGCATCATCCCTCATGCATTTATTTCCTTTTCTGGACTTCTAAGGAGCTTTGCTGTCGGCTTCAAATGAGAATTTCTAAACATCTGGAGCCACTTAATGAGGTCAGTAGATCACGTGTTGCGTTGTCATTTTACAGGGGGCGTCTGATGCTTTTCCCTGTTTTAATGTTGGATGTTTACATGAAAGGTGGACAAAGTTGCAAATGAAGAGGTAGAAGAAGAGAAGAGAAGCTCTTCTCCCTCCAGGATAAGCTGCTCTCAGCTCATCACGGGCCAGGCGAGCGGTCCCGGACCTTCTCCCTGGCTCAGTTCATTATGTCTCTCCTTTGCTTGTGATGGAGTGACAGCGGGGTGTTAGCTAGGTGCTGCTCCTCTAACTGGCCATGGCTAAAGCCAGCTGATTGGCTCATATTCAGACCGAAGGCCACGTGACCTGAGAGGATCTTATGTCTTAGGCCGCGTTACCAAGCACGCTGGTGTTGCACCAACAGTCAGTTGCATCCCTCCATCATCAGGGTCACAGGGAACTGCAGCCAATCCCAGCTCATTGGGGTAAGGGGCAGAGTCATCCTGATCTTAGTCAATGTGATACACATGACTATTTACACCTGCCCGTTCTGTGGCGTCCGCTCCTGATCCTTGGCGTCCGCTCTTGATCAGTGGCATCTGCTCCTGATCTGTGGCGTCGGCTCCTGATTCGTGCCGTCCGCTCCTGATCCGTGGCATCCGCTCCTGATCCGTGGCCCCCGCTCTTGATCAGGGGCGTCTGCTCCTGATCTGTGGCGTCCGCTCCTGATTCGTGGGGTCCGCTCCTAATTCGTGGTGTCCGCTCCTGATCCGTGGTAACCGCTCCTGATTCGTGGCGTCCGCTCCTGATCCGTGGCGCCCGCTCTTGATCTGTGGCGTCCGCTCCTGATTCATGGCGTCCGCTCCTGATCCGTGGCGCCCGCTCCTGATCAGTGGCGTCCGCTCCTGATCCGGGCGTCCGCTTCTGATCCGTGGCGTTCGCTCCTGATCCGTGGCGTCCGCTCCTGACCCGTGGCGCCCGCCCTTGATCAGTGGCGTCCGCTCTTGATCAGTGGCGTCCGCTCCTGATCCGTGGCGTCCGCTCCTGATCCGTGGCGCCCACTCCTGATCCGTGGCGCCCACTCTTGATCCGTGGCGCCCACTCTTGATCCGTGGCGCCCAAACTTTGATTTCTCTCCACTGAAGCAGCAGCATATCCAGTATCTGCCGGAACCTAAGAACTTTCACAACGGTCCTGAGAGCACTTCCCCTGGACCTCTCTCCATAGTTCACTGGTCAGCATCTGGAGACCCAACAATGGGCCGCCCAGTACGTTGCTGGACTCTCTTCTTCTACGCAGCCTGTTGCAGTCTTTGTAATGTTGCCTTTGCCGCCATCTTCTGACATAAATGTGCACTGCATAGCCTGGTTTATTCTTTTTAGAGCACCTGAGGGAAATGGACGGAATTTGCATTTCTTCTTTGTGGCATTTAGTGGAAACTGCCTGTAGACACGCTAGAGTTTGCAGGATGAGGAGCAGGAGGGCACCATCATCCTGGCTGGGCGCGAGTCCTGGCACACGATGTGTCTGACAGCCACGACTCAGGCCGCCACCTCGACCCCACTGGCCTGCGATGCTGCCTCCTGCCTCTCCAGCCTCATGTGACTCCGGACTGTGGTCCACGCCAGCATTTGCTGCAGGGGAGGGCGACACGCAACCGGAACGTTCTGTCTGTGACAGCCTGCTGAAAAATAAGATCAAGAATGCTCAATCTCCAGGATTTCCCTCCGCTGGCTGCTGACCCTCCTCCTCCCACGCTGCCATCTGTGTCCCCTCCAACTGTCAATTATCCATGTTGGATTTAATGACATTCCCGGCAGATGACTGAAAATTTAAAGCACAATTTAGATTTCCTTAAAGACTCTGGCAAACAGTTTTAATATACACTCTATCAAGAGAGCCATTGGGTTTGAGCAGGAGCACACCTGGCGCCAATCTGTTCCCTCCGTTTACTGTGCAGCTTTATAGACTTCATTCCTCAGGAAACACTCCTTCCCCAAACTGCCTTGGTGCTCACATTTCGACCAACAATATATATTTCATGCAGTTTGAAATCACATTTAAATGACCAGGTAGGCCCCTCTGGTCTCACCCGGCCGGCTCGATATCGCTGTCATCCTGGAGTCGGTGCTGATGCTTTAATTCATGCTGAACACTCCTCTGAATGATTCCATCGCTGCCATTAAACCTGCTCTGGTAGGTGGAAGGTCGCTACAGCATTCATTCCCTTGCTGGGATTTTATTAGCTCCAATAATATTAATATCCTCTTGCTCATCAATACTGGGTAGAAATGTGATGACATGCCGTTAAAGGAAGTGTGCCCTGTCACCCCTCGGCTCTCCGCTCGCAGCAGCATAGAACTTGTGATTTAGTCTCGTTTGACATTAACCTACTTTGTGTACTTTAGTTTATCATCCTCTTAATCCAATTGCTTCTTTATTAGCTGACCATGGTAAAGTTTCACAGACTCGTAAGCTCAGAAGAGAGCTCAGGAAAGTGGAGTCTAAGTGGGAAGCTAAACCAAATCCTGAATTACAGAAACAGTGGCTGAACACGGAGGAGTAGAACACAGCAGCTGGAGGCGACGGTGCTGGACTGACAGGTTCATCCAGCCTGTTGTCTGACGGAGCCGCTGGTCCTCAGTTCTCTCACGGTGCTGGACTGACAGGTTCATCCAGCCTGTTGTCTGACGGAGCCGCTGGTCCTCAGTTCTCTCACGGTGCTGGACTCATTTTAAAACTGTTCCTTCAGATCAAAAGTCAGCACTGGTTCATCTATACTGGTCCATCTCTTTACTGGTCCATCTCTTCACTGGTGCATTTGCTTACTGGTCAATCTCTTCACTGGTGCATCTGTTTACTGGTCCATCTCTTCACTGGTCCACCTGTTGACTGGTCCATCTGTTCACTGGTCCATCTCCTCACTGGTGCATTTGCTTACTGGTCCATCTCTTCACTGGTGCATCTTCTTACTGGTCCACCTGTTAACTGGTCCATCTGTTTACTGGTCCATCTCTTCCATGGTGCATCTGCTTACTGGTCCATCTGTCTACTGGTCCATCTCTTCACTGGTCCACCTGTTAAGTGGTCCATCTGTTTACTGTTCCATCTCCTCACTGGTGCATCTGCTTACTGATCCATCTCTTTACTGGTCCATCTGTTTACTAGTCCACCTGTTAACTGGTCCATCTGTCAACTGGTCCATCTGTTTACTGGTCCATCTGTTTACTGGTCAATCTCTTCACTGGTCCATTTTTTTTCACTGGTCCATCTCTTCACTGGTCCATCTCTTCACCAGTACATCTGTTAACTGGTCCATCCGTTTACTGGTCCATCTCTTCACTGGTCCACCTGTTAACTGGTCCATCTGTTTACTGGTCCATCTCTTCCCTGGTGCATCTGCTTACTGGTCAATCTGTCTACTGGTCCATCTCTTCACTGGTCCACCTGTTAACTGGTCCATCCGTTTACTGGTCCATCTCTTCACTGGTCCATCCGTTAACTGATCCATCTGTTTACTGGTCCATCTCTTCACTGGTCCATCCGTTAACTGATCCATCTGTTTACTGGTCCATCTCTTCACTGATCCATCTGCTTACTGGTCCATCTGTTTACTGGTCCATCTCTTCACTGGTCCATCCTTTAACTGATCCATCTGTTTACTGGTCCATCTCTTCACTTATCCATCTGCTTACTGGTCCATCTGTTTACTGGTTCATCTGTTAACGTCCATCTCCTTACTGGTTCATCTCTTTTTTTCTCCTAAACTGATTTCAAACTGGACCTAAGTGTGAGGAAGGTTGCGCTCCTTTCCTGTTTTGTCCGTGATTGAATATCACCTCCCACTGAGCTGGAGGGCTGTTGAATGCATCTTGATTCCACTGTTGCAACTCACTGTACACGTTCATCTCCTCCAACTTCAACAAAATACTACAGTACATCTTGTCAATTCATCAGAAATAGGTTTGGTTTAAGGTTCCTTGTGGTTTGGCACCACCTCACATCTCTTAGCTGCTCTCCCTCATGTCCGTCCCTGACATCCTCAGACAAAACAGTCGAACTGTGTCTAATTTGCCACTAAAACACATTTCTAGACAGCAGCATTTGTTGTTTCTACTTATTGTCGGTTCACATTTATGATTCGATTGTTTTGATTTTGTTATCTCTGTTGCACATATATTTGTACCTCATGCACAGTGGGGCAAAAAAGTATTCAGTCGGCCACCCACTGTTCAAGTTCTCCCTCTTAAAAAGATGAGAGGCCTGTAATTTTCATCATAGGAACACTTCAACTATGGGAGACAAAAAGGGGGAAAAGAATCCAGGAAATCACATTGCTTGATTTTTAAAGAATTTATTTGCAAATTATGGTAGAAAATAATTTGGTCAATGACAAAAATTCATCTCACGACTTTGTTATAAACCCTTTGTTGGCAATGACAGAGGTCAAACAAGTCTTCAACCACTGTTGCTGGTTTTTTGGCCCATTCCTCCATGCAGATCTCCTCTAGAGCAGGGATGTTGTGGGGCTGTCGCTGGGCAACACAGACTTTCACCTCTCAAAGATTTTCTATGGGGTTGAGATTTGGAGACTGGCTGGGCCACTCGGGGGGCTTCATGTATCAACGCGGTTTACGCAAGAAAAACTTGCATACGCCAGGATCGACGCTCACGTTCAGATGTATCAATGCGAAATGTTCGTCGATTCTTGCGCAGTTTCACGCCAACTCCGGAGGTGCCGTAGAGAGTGCCCCTCTCCCTGACCCTCACCTGTCTTTCCCGCACTCCTCCGGAGGGCAGCTGTACGCCGCTTGACCTCCACCTTGAGGTCCTGTTAGTGCCATTTTCCATGTTGTTATTTAAATTTAGATTGAAGCCAACTGATTATTGTAGTTGTTCATTTAGTGATTGTGCAGTGTTGAATTTAGTCCTACTTTAGCTTGCATTGTTCAGGAAGTTAGACTTGCAGACATGCATTAGAAACAGAGAGGAAATCTTTCAGAGGGCCAGCAGAGGTGCAAGCTGATGACGTAGTGATGCTGGCGCAGGTTTAGAGAGGAAAACTGAGCTTTGTATCACTTTGATGTTCAGTAAAGGAGGAGCCAACACTTTTCTACCGTCGTCATCAAACCTCAAACACGTAGCGACTCGTTCTTTCCGTCAGTAGAAGAGGTTCAGATGTATGAATATGATGATCAACAACACTGCTGATGAGAAGGGAACTTTAGCCAATAACAGGTCCCACCACTGTGTTCATCTCGCGGGGGGCGTGGCTCTGAACCCACCTCGTTCACCCTCTCACTTCTCATCCACTCTCAACCTTCATTGTTCATCCTGACACCACTGGACAGGCTGACCAGCAGAATCTGCTGTCTCTCCTCCACCTCTCCTACCAGCACCTCCAGCTCCATGCCCTGAACGTCTTTTTCTTTGACATTTTTTTGCGGGTGCTGACAGAGGAGACCCTATTTAAATGAATTTGCGTATTTACAGGTGGACGTAACGGGGGCGGGCCCTGTCGCTCCAACATCAGCGCTCAATTCCACGCTGATTGGGATGTATCAAGGAAACGTGCGTGGATTCCGGCGCTCGCACAGATTGAGACATCCGGATTTTTTTGTGCGTACGCAACTTTCGCGATTCTTGCGACAGCAGTTTTTTAGTGTGAGATCCACGCAAGTATTGATACATGAGGCCCCAGGACCTTGAAGTGCTTCTTAGGAAGCCACTCCTTCGTTGCCGGGCGGTGTGTTTGGGATCATCGTCATGCTGGAAGAACCAGCCATGTTTCATCTTCCATGCCCTCGCTGATGGAAGGAGGTTTCACTCAAATCTCAGGATCCATGGCCCCATTCATTCTTTCCTTTACACGGATCAGTTGTCCTGGTCCCTCTGCAGAACAACAGCCCCAAAGCCTGATGCCCCCCCATGCTCCACAGGAGCTGTGGTGTTCTCTGGATGCAACTCCGGATTCTCTCTCCTCCAAACACGACGAGTAGAGTTTTTACCAAAAGGTTCTATTTAGGTTTCACATGACCTTCTCCCAGTCCTCTTCTGAATCCTCCACATGCTCTCTAGCAAACTTTAGACGGGCCTGGACCTGTACTGGCTTCAGCAGGGGGACACCTCCGGCCCTGCAGGGTTTGAGTCCCTGGCGGTGTCGTGTGTTACTGAGGGCCTTGGTTACTTTGGTCCCAGCTCTCTGCAGGTCCTTCACTAGGTCCCCCATGTGGTTCTGGGATTTCTGCTCCCCGTTCTTGTGATCATTTTGACCCCGCGGAGTGAGATCTTGTGTGGAGCCCCAGATGGAGGGAGGTCATCAGTGGTTTTGTACAGCCTCCATGTTCTAATAATTGCTCCCACAGTTGGTTTCTTCACACCAAGCTGCTGACCTACTGCTGATTCAGGCTTCCCAGTCCGGTGCAGGTCTACAAGTTTGTTCACAACACAAGGTATGCTGTTAAGGGTCATATTGTTACACCGCGTTCAAAGACAAACTCAATGAAAAAAACAGTCATTTACAGAGGCAAAGCTAATTGGAATAAGCTGCCGCTTGACATTCGTCAAATAAAAAAGAAGTCAGCCTTTAAGAAGCAACTGCAAAGGCATTTACTGGTATGCAGATGACCAGAGTATAGTTATAACTTGTGGGAGTTATTTCTACTAGTGTGTTCAATAATGTTTGACATCACTAACATAATTTTATAATTTGAAAGCATTATTTTATATACAATTCAGGACATTGATGTAACTCTAATGTAAATGTATGTAATTTAATGTAGTTTTATGTGTTTGTAACATTTTGTTTTTGTAATATTTCTGAAATGTAATGTTTCTTTTTATGTGTTTGTTATATGCAATTTTAGTGTGGACCCCAGTAAGACTAGCTGATGTCAAGGCATCAGCGAATGGGGATCTTTTTCAAATAAACAAATAAATAACAAGTTCATACAGGTGACATTAATACAGGTAACGAATGGAGGACAGAGGAGCCTCTTAAAGAAGAGGTCCAGAAATCTTGCTTGTTTGTAGGTGACCAGATACTTATTTAACCAGGAATTTACCAATTAATTCATTAAAAATCCTGCTATGTTATTTCCTGGATACTTTCCCTCCCATTCTGTCTCTCATAGTTGAAGTGTTCCTACGATGAGTACTACAGGCCTCCCATCTATTTCAGTGGGAGAACTTGAATAGTTGGTGGCTAACTAAATTTTTTTGCCCCACCGTATATTGGCTGAAGGGAGATATGTCTTTTGTCCCCATATCCTTTCATACTTTGTCTTTATGTGACAAATGCATACAGTATAGCACTTCAGATCTATCCACATGGCTCTGCTGATCTATAACCATAGCTCCAAAGATCTGTGCATGCAACTCTATATAGCTGTGCTCGCAGCTCTATAGATCTGTGCGTGCAGCTCAATTGATCAGTGTGTGCAGCTCTGTAGATCTGTGCTTGTAGCTCTATGGATCTGTGCCTGTAGCTCTATGGATCTGTGCGTGCAGCCCTATAGATCCGTGCTTGTAGCTCTATAGATCCATTCGTGCAGCTCTATAGATCTGTGCCTGTAGCTCTGTGGATCTGTGCCTGTAGCTCTATAGATCAGTGCTTGCAGCTGGTATAGATCAGTGCTTGCAGCTGATATAGATCAGTGCGTGCAGCTCTATAGATCAGTGCTTGCAGCTCTATAGATCAGTGCTTGCAGCTGATATAGATCAGTGCGTGCAGCTCTATAGATCAGTGCTTGCAGCTCTATAGATCAGTGCTTGCAGCTGATATAGATCAGTGCGTGCAGCTCTATAGATCAGTGCTTGCAGCTCTATAGATCAGTGCTTGCAGCTGATATAGATCAGTGCGTGCAGCTCTATGGATCTGTGCCTGTAGCTCTATAGATCAGTGCTTGCAGCTGGTATAGATCAGTGCTTGCAGCTGATAAAGATCAGTGCGTGCAGCTCTATCGATCAGTGTTTACAGCTCTATAGATCAGTGCTTGCAGGTGGTATAGATCAGTGCCTGTAGCTCTATGGATCTTTGGTGCAGCTCTATAGATCCGTGCTTGCAGCTCTATAGATCCATTCGTGCAGCTCTATAGGTCAGTGCCTGTAGCTCTATGGATCTGTGCCTGTAGCTCTATAGATCAGTGCTTGTAGCTCTATGGATCAGTGCTTGCAGCTCTGTAGATCAGTGCTTGCAGCTGGTATAGATCAGTGCTTGCAGCTCCATGGATCTGTGTCTGTAGCTCTATAGATCAGTGCTTGTAGCTCTATGGATCTGTGCCTGTAGCTCTGTAGATCAGTGCTTGCAGCTCTATGGATCTGTGTCTGTAGCTCTATAGATCTGTGCGTGCAGCTTAATTGATCAGTGTGTTCAGCTCTGTAGATCTGTGCTTGTAGCTCTATGGATCTGTGCCTGTAGCTCTATGGATCTGTGCCTGTAGCTCTATAGATCAGTGCTTGCAGCTCTATAGATCAGTGCTTGCAGCTGATATAGATCAGTGCGTGCAGCTCTATAGATCAGTGTTTACAGCTCTATAGATCAGTGCTTGCAGGTGGTATAGATCAGTGCCTGTAGCTCTATGGATCTGTGCGTGCAGCTCTATAGATCCGTGCTTGCAGCTCTATAGATCCATTCGTGCAGCTCTATAGATCAGTGCCTGTAGCTCTATGGATCTGTGCCTGTAGCTCTATAGATCAGTGCTTGCAGCTGGTATAGATCAGTGCTTGCAGCTGATAAAGATCAGTGCGTGCAGCTCTATAGATCAGTGTTTACAGCTCTATAGATCAGTGCTTGCAGCTCTATAGATCCATTCGTGCAGCTCTATAGATCAGTGCCTGTAGCTCTATGGATCTGTGCCTGTAGCTCTATAGATCAGTGCTTGCAGCTCTATAGATCAGTGCTTGCAGCTCCATGGATCTGTGCCTGTAGCTCTGTAGATCAGTGCTTGCAGCTCTATGGATCTGTGTCTGTAGCTCTATGGATCAGTGCTTGCAGCTGATATAGATCAGTGCATGCAGCTCTATGGATCTCTGCCTGTCGCTCTGTAGATCAGTGCTTGCAGCTCTATGGATCTGTGCCTGTAGCTCTATAGATCAGTGCTTGCAGCTCTATAGATCCATTCTTGCAACTCTATAGATCAGTGTTTACAGCTCTTTAGATTAGTGCTTGCAGCTTTATAGATCAGTGCTTGCAGCTCTATAGAATAGTGCTTGCAGCTGGTATAGATCAGTGCATGCAGCTCTATGGATCTGTGCCTGTAGCTCTATAGATCAGTGCTTGCAGCTCTATAGATCCATTTGTGCAGCTCTATGGATCTGTGCCTGTAGCTCTGTAGATCAGTGCTTGCAGCTCTATAGATCAGTGCTTGCAGCTCTATAGATCAGTGCTTGCAGCTCTATAGATCAGTGCTTGCAGCTCTATGGGTCTGTGCCTGTAGCTCTGTAGATCAGTGCTTGCAGCTCTATGGATCTGTGCCTGTAGCTCTATAGATCAGTGCTTGCAGCTCTATGGATCTGTGCTTGCAGCTCGATAGATCCATTCGTGCAGCTCTGTAGATCAGTGCTTGCAGCTCTATGGATCTGTGCTTGCAGCTCGATAGATCCATTCGTGCAGCTCTGTAGATCAGTGCTTGCAGCTCTATGGATCTGTGCCTGTAGCTCTATAGATCAGTGCTTGCAGCTCTATGGATCTGTGCCTGTTGCTCTATGGATCAGTGCTCGCAGCTCTATGGATCTGTGCTTGCAGCTCGATAGATCCATTTGTGCAGCTCTGTAGATCAGTGCTTGCAGCTCTATGGATCTGTGCTTGTAGCTCTATGGATCAGTGCCTGTAGCTCTATAGATCAGTGCTTGCAGCTCTATGGATCTGTGCTTGCAGCTGTATGGATCTGTGCCTGTAGCTCTATAGATCAGTGCTTGCAGCTCTATGGATCTGTGCTTGCAGCTCTATGGATCTGTGCTTGCAGCTCTATAGATCAGTGCCTGTAGCTCTGTAGATCAGTGCTCGCAGCTCTATAGATCAGTGCCTGTAGCTCTATAGATCTGTGCTTGCAGCTGTATGGATCTGTGCCTGTAGCTCTATAGATCAGTGCTTGCAGCTCTATGGATCTGTGCTTGCAGCTCTATAGATCAGTGCTTGCAGCTCTATGGATCTGTGCTTGTAGCTCTATGGATCTGTGCTTGTAGCTCTATGGATCAGTGCCTGTAGCTCTATAGATCAGTGCTTGCAGCTCTATGGATCTGTGCTTGCAGCTGTATGGATCTGTGCCTGTAGCTCTATGGATAAGTGCCTGTAGCTCTATAGATCAGTGCTTGCAGCTCTATAATTCAGTGCTTGCAGCTCTATGGATCTGTGCTTGCAGCTCTATGGATCTGTGCTTGCAGCTCTATAGATCAGTGCCTGTAGCTCTGTAGATCAGTGCTTGCAGCTCTATAGATCAGTGCCTGTAGCTCTATAGATCTTTGCTTGCAGCTGTATGGATCTGTGCCTGTAGCTCTATAGATCAGTGCTTGCAGCTCTATGGATCTGTGCTTGCAGCTCTGTAGATCAGTGCTTGCAGCTCTATAGATCAGTGCCTGTAGCTCTGTAGATCAGTGCTTGCAGCTCTATAGATCAGTGCCTGTAGCTCTATAGATCAGTGCCTGTAGCTTTGTAGATCCATGCTTGCAGCTCTATAGATCCATTCGTGCAGCTCTATAGGTCAGTGCCTGTAGCTCTATAGATCAGTGCCTGTAGCTCTGTAGATCAGTGCTTGCAGCTCTATGGATCTGTGCCTGTAGCTCTATAGATCAGTGCTTGCAGCTCTATAGATCAGTGCCTGCAGCTCTGTAGATCAGTGCTTGCAGCTCTAAGGATCAGTACCTATAGCTCTGTAGATCAGTGCTTGCAGCTCTATAGATCAGTGCCTGCAGCTCTGTAGATCAGTGCTTGCAGCTCTATGGATCTGTGCCTGTCGCTCTATAGATCAGTGCTTGCAGCTCTATAGATCAGTGCTTGCAGCTCTATAGATCAGTGCTTGCAGCTCTATAGATCAGTGCCTGTAGCTCTGTAGATCAGTGCTTGCAGCTCTATAAATCAGTGCTTGCAGCTCTATAGATCAGTGCTTGCAGCTCTATGGATCTGTGCCTGTAGCTTTATAGATCAGTGCTTGCAGCTCTATAGATCCATTCTTGCAACTCTATAGATCAGTGTTTACAGCTCTTTAGATTAGTGCTTGCAGCTTTATAGATCAGTGCTTGCAGCTGGTATAGATCAGTGCATGCAGCTCTATGGATCTGTGCCTGTAGCTCTATAGATCAGTGCTTGCAGCTCTGTAGATCCATTTGTGCAGCTCTATGGATCTGTGCCTGTAGCTCTATAGATCAGTGCTTGCAGCTCTATAGATCAGTGCTTGCAGCTCTATAGATCAGTGCTTGCAGCTCTATGGATCTGTGCCTGTAGCTCTGTAGATCAGTGCTTGCAGCTCTATGGATCTGTGCCTGTAGCTCTATAGATCAGTGCTTGCAGCTCTGTAGATCAGTGCTTGCAGCTCTATGGATCTGTGCCTGTAGCTCTGTAGATCAGTGCTTGCAGCTCTATGGATCTGTGCCTGTAGCTCTATAGATCAGTGCTTGCAGCTCTGTAGATCAGTGCTTGCAGCTCTATGGATCTGTGCCTGTAGCTCTATAGATCTGTGCTTGCAGCTCGATAGATCCATTCGTGCAGCTCTGTAGATCAGTGCTTGCAGCTCTATGGATCTGTGCTTGCAGCTCGATAGATCCATTCGTGCAGCTCTGTAGATCAGTGCTTGCAGCTCTATGGATCTGTGACTGTAGCTCTATAGATCAGTGCTTGCAGCTCTATGGATCTGTGCCTGTAGCTCTATGGATCAGTGCTCGCAGCTCTATGGATCTGTGCTTGCAGCTCGATAGATCCCTTTGTGCAGCTCTGTAGATCAGTGCTTGCAGCTCTATGGATCTGTGCTTGTAGCTCTATGGATCTGTGCTTGTAGCTCTATGGATCAGTGCCTGTAGCTCTATAGATCAGTGCTTGCAGCTCTATGGATCTGTGCTTGCAGCTCTATGGATCTGTGCTTGCAGCTCTATAGATCAGTGCCTGTAGCTCTGTAGATCAGTGCTTGCAGCTCTATAGATCAATGCCTGTAGCTCTCTAGATCTGTGCTTGCAGCTGTATGGATCTGTGCCTGTAGCTCTATAGATCAGTGCTTGCAGCTCTATGGATCTGTGCTTGCAGCACTGTAGATCAGTGCTTGCAGCTCTTTAGATCAGTGCCTGTAGCTCTGTAGATCAGTGCTTGCAGCTCTTTAGATCAGTGCCTGTAGCTCTGTAGATCAGTGCCTGTAGCTCTATAGATCAGTGCCTGTAGCTTTGTAGATCCGTGCTTGCAGCTCTATAGATCCATTCGTGCAGCTCTATAGGTCAATGCCTGTAGCTCTATAGATCAGTGCTTGCAGCTCTATGGATCTGTGCTTGCAGCTGTATGGATCTGTGCCTGTAGCTCTATGGATCAGTGCCTGTAGCTCTATAGATCAGTGCTTGCAGCTCTATGGATCTGTGCTTGCAGCTCTATGGATCTGTGCTTGCAGCTCTATAGATCAGTGCCTGTAGCTCTGTAGATCAGTGCTTGCAGCTCTATAGATCAGTGCCTGTAGCTCTATAGATCTGTGCTTGCAGCTGTATGGATCAGTGCCTGTAGCTCTATAGATCAGTGCTTGCAGCTCTATGGATCTGTGCTTGCAGCACTGTAGATCAGTGCTTGCAGCTCTTTAGATCAGTGCCTGTAGCTCTGTCGATCAGTGCTTGCAGCTCTATAGATCAGTACCTGTAGCTCTATAGATCAGTGCCTGTAGCTCTATAGATCAGTGCCTGTAGCTTTGTAGATCCGTGCTTGCAGCTCTATAGATCCATTTGTGCAGCTCTATAGGTCAGTGCCTGTAGCTCTATAGATCAGTGCCTGTAGCTCTGTAGATCAGTGCTTGCAGCTCTATGGATCTCTGCCTGTAGCTCTATAGATCAGTGCTTGCAGCTCTATAGATCAGTGCCTGCAGCTCTGTAGATCAGTGCTTGCAGCTCTATGGATCAGTGCCTGTAGCTCTGTAGATCAGTGCTTGCAGCTCTATAGATCAGTGCCTGTAGCTCTGTAGATCAGTGCTTGCAGCTCTATGGATCTGTGCTTGTCGCTCTATAGATCAGTGCTTGCAGCTCTATAGATCAGTGCCTGTAGCTCTTTAGATCAGTGCTTGCAGCTCTATAGATCAGTTCCTGTAGCTCTATAGATCAGTGCTTGCAGCTCTATGGATCTGTGCCTGTCGCTCTATAGATCAGTGCTTGCAGCTCTATAGATCAGTGCCTGTAGCTCTGTAGATCAGTGCTTGCAGCTCTATGGATCTGTGCCTGTAGCTCTTTAGATCAGTGCTTGCAGCTCTATGGATCTGTGCCTGTAGCTCTATAGATCAGTGCCTGTAGCTCTGTAGATCAGTGCTTGCAGCTCTATGGATCTGTGCCTGTAGCTCTTTAGATCAGTGCTTGCAGCTCTATAGATCAGTTCCTGTAGCTCTATAGATCAGTGCTTGCAGCTCTATGGATCTGTGCCTGTCGCTCTATAGATCAGTGCTTGCAGCTCTATAGATCAGTGCCTGTAGCTCTGTAGATCAGTGCTTGCAGCTCTATGGATCTGTGCCTGTAGCTCTATAGATCAGTGCTTGCAGCTCTATGGATCTGTGCCTGTAGCTCTGTAGATCAGTGCTTGCAGCTCTATGGATCTGTGCCTGTAGCTCTATAGATCAGTGCTTGCAGCTCTATGGATCTGTGCCTGTAGCTCTGTAGATCAGTGCTTGCAGCTCTATGGATCTGTGCCTGTAGCTCTATAGATCAGTGCTTGCAGCTCTTTGGATCTGTGCCTGTAGCTCTATAGATCAGTGCTTGCAGCTCTTTGGATCTGTGCCTGCAGCTCTATAGATCAGTGCTTGCAGCTCTTTGGATCTGTGCCTGTAGCTCTGTAGATCAGTGCTTGCAGCTCTATGGATCTGTGCCTGTAGCTCTATAGATCAGTGCTTGCAGCTCTTTGGATCTGTGCCTGTAGCTCTATAGATCAGTGCTTGCAGCTCTTTGGATCTGTGCCTGTAGCTCTATAGATCAGTGCTTGCAGCTCTTTGGATCTGTGCCTGCAGCTCTATAGATCAGTGCTTGCAGCTCTTTGGATCTGTGTTTGTAGCTCTATTGATCAGTGCTTGCAGCTCTTTGGATCTGTGTTTGTAGCTCTATTGATCAGTGCTTGCAGCTCTATGGATCTGTGCCTGTAGCTCTCTGGATCCGTGCTTGCAGGTTGCCAGGCCAAATGCATCTGTTCCTCTTGTTCTCACAACACCATTGATCTCAGTGACGTTCATATTCAAAAGCAGGAAGAAGCCCTTTGATTGCATCAGCCCCCGCCCCCCCAAACACACACATAGTAGCTTCGTCGTCTCATGTTGAGACCATATTCCAGGCAGCTCCTCCTGCTCAGCTCTCCGCCAACTGCTCACTGAATTCATGTGCTGCCATTTTCCTTCAGTGAGCTGAAAGTCATTGAGAACGTCTGCGTCTTTTGTCTCCCCATCAGCATGTTTGTATTTACCTAGACTGCCAGGTTCTCCCAAGATTTGTTAGGCAACTGTTTGCCAGTGTTGGTGTGAAGTTGGGCTGTGCTATGTTGGGGCGGTGTAAGTCAAACATTTGGCCAGATTCCCAGGACTGGATTAAGCCTGCTGTTAGATTAAAAAACCAGCACTTCCGATCAAAGCTCCCTATAGGACATGTTGGATCCAAAAATACTGTTTTTTTCACGGCTCATGAACACACTTGCAGTGAGCGTTTAATACCCTGTTTACTGGTGAGGGTTGCATCATTAATCAGGTTGGAGGTCTGAGACTGAACCCAGATCAAATTAGTGGCTTCTTTTCTAATTCCCACCACTAACAGTCGCACACACGGCTGGTGGCCAGCAGGCGACTGCGTTGCTCTTCTTACACAGGGACTTTGCCCTGGAACACGCCAGTGCAGCGAGGAACAGGCCTCTCTGGAGAAAAAGAACTTTTTTCTTGTTGAACAGGCTAATCAATGAGATAGAGATCTCGTGGTCAATGTTCCACTTTCCTAAAAGGCGCCATGGGATCCACAGCTCATTTTATCCTTATCACTGGTCTGCTTGGGCTCTGACCGCAGGGACCAGTGCAGGCTCATTACTACCACAAATAGAGATCTGGCCACTGAGGCTCACCGGGACGAGCAGGCCGTTGGATGGTGGGAGAGCAGAGTTGACGCAGCCTGTCGGTGGCCCATATCTGATCTCACTCCTTCCTCTTCCCCCAAGAGATTTTTATTTTGTGCTTTTTGATTGCAAACAACTGGTCTCACAGGTGTGAGAGGGGATCAGGTGGCTGTAATAGATCCATAATAGCCTGACACCTGCCCCTCGCTCCTCCTTATCAGCCCCAGTCTTGCTTCCAGCCTTGGCATCACACTTGTTGACTGATGGGCTTCGTCTCCACCAGCATCTGTTCTCCAAAGCTCCAACTATATCTCTAGCTGGGCTTCATACCAGTGTTTCCAGTAGCTGCAGGCTGCCACCGTTGGATTACTACCGTCACCACTCCAGAGCAGGATAAACTCATGGACCTGCTTGTCCTCGCCGGTGGACCTCAGAAGCACCGCAACCTTTCCTGGTGGTCTGAGGCTCAAGGTTCTGCCAAAATCAACTTCAATCACACAAACACTCAGAATGTCTTAGATGTCAAGTTTTCTGGCCTCACCTCCCTCAGACTGTGTTCCAAGGACACTGTGTGCTAATTGTCTACGTGTAATTTAACGTGGAATGTAAATGAGTCTTTTCAAATATCACTAATCAACGTTACCAACGGTCTTGCAGTCGTGCCTGACGTGTTTCACAAGCCGTAAAAGTGCCGTGATAAAGACTTTTCTCATCATGCCTCGGCTCTCCATATGGCCCCTGCGCACATCCTCTCCGTCACCTCTCCTGATCGGACCCTCCAGCAGCCTCCTACTGGGGCCAGGCAGCGCAGTCGTGTGGCTGCTCGTCATCTCAGCAACTGGGGCGGCCTTGTTGGACTGGATGGAAATTAGCTTCCTCCTTCGCTTCTCCTCAACAGTTTCTCATCTGAAGCTGCAGTTCATTAATGTTACTCAAATTAGTGCATTGATATAAAGCGGTGGAGAAGCAGGGCTTTTTCCACCACGCAGCCAACAGCGCGTCACAGGCTCGGCAGTTGGAACATATGCAGGTTGATATTATTCCTTGTTGCTGCTAATCCTCTCGGATCACAGTGCAATCCTGCTGTAATTAAGGCAAGAATGTTGTAAGCATATTGTAATAGGGTTGAGGTTTTTACTGCCAAACAAAGGTGACTTCCTGTGTGTGTGTGTGTGTGTGTGTGTGTGTGTGTGTGTGTGTGTGTGTGTGTGTGTGTCGTGCTGCATGACAGAAAGGCTGGCAGGTTTGACAGACGTTTAATGAGGAAGCTACCACAGGACACAGGCTTTGCACAACACGCACACACACGCGCATCACATAGGCCTGTGCGTGCGAGCGCACACACACACAGCTGTGCCTCTGAGGCTGGGCTCGACAAAGATGCTTGGCCTTTCTGACACTCGTCAACGGAGGAATTTTTGTTCAAACATTTTGTCTCTCAAATGTGTTGATGTCTAAACTGAAAGGTACGGGGCTGCATGGTGGTGCAGTGGTTAGCACTGTGGCCTCACAGCAAGAAGGTTCTGGGTTCGAGTCCCGGCTCAGGCACGGGATCTTTCTGTGTGGAGTCTCCATGTTCTCCCCGTGTCTGCGTGGGTTCTCTCTGGTACTCCAGCTTCCTCCCACAGTCCAAAAACATGCAATTGGGGACGAGGCTGATTGATTCTCTAAATTGACCGTAGGTATGAATGTGAGTGTGAATGGTTGTTCGTCTCTCTATGTTGGCCCTGCGATGGACTGGCGACCTGTCCAGGGTGAACCCCGCCTCTTGCCCGTTGACGCTGGGATAGGCTCCACCCCCCCCCCCCCCGCGACCCTTAATGTGTAGGAATAAGCGGAAGATGACGATGGATGGATGGATGAAAGGTACGGGCCCATGAATGTGAGCTGGAGCAGAATATTCCTGACTACATGACTTGTCATGTCATTCTGAGTGAACACTGTTCAAGCAGAGTTTCACTTAACCCCACCAGAAGTCAGAGAACCAACACAAACCAAGTCGGTGTAGGCAGGCCAGTATTTCACAAGCGTGTGGCACCAATAGAGCCTGGCCCCAAGCACATCAGCACATACTGATAAAGGCCGCTTCCACTTGATTCAGACTTCACTACATTTTACTCTCATTTACAAGTCATTTATTCGTCTCACCCTGTTGATTTTTTTTGCCTTATTAAAATGGAAAATCACAGACAAAACTGAAGGTCACCTTTGATCAAATGGTGAACGCTGAGATAGTGAGATAGGCACTAACATGGGCAAAGCCACTTTTGGAGAGTCAAATTATCAACAGCCTTTAATCAACTGCTAGTATACAAATGTTTCTGACATATCAGTCCTGGAAGTGGGCCAGTACTCATCAGCACACAGAGCCGGTGCTCCTGTGTCACTTTTGCCTGCATATTGACTCGTCCCGCTTCTCTGTGAATGATAGAAGTAAAATATTCATGCAAGCAGAACACAGACAGTGAAACGATCAGAAGCTCTCAGATAAAGACGATAAAGCAAGCAGGTCAGTTCATGTAGAGTCTGATATGACTGCAGCTGTTTATTGACCAGCTGTGGAGATGAAGCTGATTCTGGAAGAAACTGCTGATCTCAGAACAGCTGGAGTAACATGCTGGGACTTCTGTGTCTCGTAGAATTTTGTTCTCAGCTGTTGTTCCAGTGACGCGCGTCACTGAGCACAACCATTCTCTTTGTGGCAGGGACAGAACCGGGCGTGGTGAACATTCAGGACTCAGTCCAAGCTTGTTGGGAGTCTGGGAGATTTGTCTTTTTAATTTTCAATTTTCAAACCGAGTGGGACGACACATAAACCACCAGCTGATCCAAAATCATCTGAAACACAACCAGTGCAGTTGAAGGCTGCTTATTAAAATCAGATGAGCTCTGTTAGTTTCTAACCAGGAGCCTTTTACCTCTACTCAGTATTATTTTGATGAGTTGTAAATCTTTATCTCAGACCTACAAAAGACCTCATGCTGATATTCTGCAGTGAGGGGTGCTGGTCTGGAGAAGAATGGAGTCCTGAGAATTACTGGCTGAGTCCATGTTGGATGAAGCTGCAGCTGAAGCTGTTGTCAAGCTTCATACTGAGTCTTTGAAGCTGGCCTGCAAGTACACATGTAGGAAAGATTTGTCTCTTTTTATTTGTGGGATTAATCGACCAGTACAGAGACTGATACTAGCTGCTGGTTGCAGATAAGAAGTCTGGCCAGCGACTTTGATGCGGCTGACATCTTGCTGTTAGTAATGTGGAGATTGATTTTCTTTCCTCTGTGTACTGCTGCTTCGACTGCAGTCTCGGCTCAAAATACTTTGTCACTCTAGCACATGAAGAGGATCCTGACTGCTACAGGTAAACAACCAATTAATCATGATGCTCTGACCAGAGGGAAATCTGTGAGGGTGAGATTCCTACATGACATCCTCTCTGCTCACCTTTCTGAAATCTACATTAGCCTATACACTGTCTTTGTGAGTGCCAAATGATGTTCGACATGTTTAATTTTTTGAAAAATTGTGCGGATAAAGGGATAGTTCACCAGAGAAAGAAGTGTATATTAATGAAATAGCCCAGTTTATGTAATGTAGTGAAATGATGAGTATTATGTGAACCACTTTGTGCTGCACAATTTGATGATGAAGCAAGACTCCGAGCCAACTAATATTCCCATGATGGCAGTGTTTCCAGAACTAGCGCCAGCAGAGCAAAAGGTTGGAACAGGACATGCAAGTGTGCACGCGGTGTGTGAGGCGGGTTTCAGGCAGCACCACAACGGAATGCAAGCACAGACCATAAAAGGGGACAAATGGAACCAGCAGTAAACAGTCTGGGGTCCAGGAGCAATGAGAGGAAAGAAGTGAGAAATTGTACATTAGAGTAGCAGGATGACGGGCATGGCGAGCAGGGGCACATTTCCCCGGTGTGGTGTACCACTATCACAAGCTTTTTGGGCTTCTCAGGATTGAATGGCGTTCCAGCAGGGCTGTCGGCACTGGCTGCACCTCCATCCATCCAGACACTCAGGGACTCCATTACACGCTGATGGGCAGGGATGGAAAACCAATCGAGAGGATATGGGGACGAAGGGGGGAGCAATGTATGGCTGCTGAGAACCACACAGACAGGCAATCTGCCATGATGAAGAGGCTCCATTCGCTGTCCTCCTCTCAGACCCGGCACGTCCTCCTGCATCCCCGTCAAGCCCCACTGCTCTGTGCTGAAATGCCTGACCAGCCAACACCTGCCGAACCCTCCGCCGTCTGGCTGGGAGCCCTGGCGGCATGTGTCTATGCACACCATCAGACGGAGGGCTGAAGCAGAGATTCATGTGCCGACCTCCCCTGACGTTGGACGGCACACCTTTTAGTACAATGAGGGTGATTTGATTGATTCATCAGTGGTGACTATGGGGAATACAGATATTTATAGTGCTACGGCAAATCAACACGACTGTTGGTGTCACGAAGGGGCAGGAAGAAAGGAAGTATTAATGATTCCTGGCTCTCTTCTGCTCCTCCTGTTTGTGGTCTTTGCTCTCCTTACTGGCAAAGCACACGCAGGTCATTAATCCAGTTCAACTCTCACCACGTCCACGTTCTGTTGAACCCAAACGGGCTGTCACTTTTGGACATGTGCTGTGATATTGATTTCTCTGCGCATCCACGTGTGAACATCCAGACATGCTGAGCTGGGGGGGGTTCAAAGCTCCCGCTCTCTAACACGTCTTTGTTCATGCAGGTGGAAAAATATGTTTTTAGATGCACACTTTCACTTAGAAGAGTAAACAATGTGACATGCATTCTGAATGTGCTCATTGCAGCTGACGCCTGCATTGTCTTTGCTTGCAAATTGTTTGAATTTAAAAGATTAAACAAAAATGTTCCTTCCTCTGCCTGCTGCCATTCTACTATTTTTATTCTGAACTCTAACCATTTTTTAAAAATATTTTGCTCATCTGCCAATGTCTGCAGCTTTTTTCAAACATGAATGAGAAGATAAAAATACAACTATTCTCTGTAAATTTTGAAACTGCATCAGACAGTTTGACTTCCTTGTGTCTGCAGGTGCCCTATGTGAAGGTGGCACCAGAGGACATTCTGAAGGTCCAGTTCCCGCGCTTCACCACCTTGGACCTGAGGCCTACCAACACCGACATCAGCCTGGCTGTGGCCGGCCTCCTCACCTTCTTTAACAGCACCACGTCTTGCCTCATATGTTCCCAGGCTGACTGTGAGTCCAGCGTTACCCCCCCCCCCCCGCATGCACACACACTTGGGGAGAACATTCTTGCACCACATTCCCCACACCTGCTGATAAGTGAGGACACTGGTAGTCACTGTTGGCACTGCGAGCTTCTTTGTTCTGTCAACAGGTGCAACAGCACACACTCAATCCCACCCTGTGACTCGCCCGCCGCCGGCTGAGTCTCACCATGACCGTGTGCTTCCTCAGTACCATCATCATCATCTTAGATCTAGACATTGACAGAGTCTCTGCTTCGTCTGTCCCTCCTCACCAGCAAGTGTCTTCAATACTTGGCATGATCGCCAACACTGGCAGCTGATTAGATACTACAAAATCACTTCAAGTGTTCTGATCTTGTCTTCAAAATAAAAGCAGTAGCCACCACACACATACACACACACACACACACACACACACGCGTGCATACACAGTATGACATGGAATGCTCATCCGTCCTTCTTCTTTCATTCCTCTCCTGTCATGTCTGCTCTCACACCACTGCGCTTCAGGTCCTGCTGGTGTTGATAAGAACTGAGTAATTCATGGTTACACTAAGACATACAGGCCTCTGCTATATGTGTGTATGTTGTTTTAAGCCAGCTGGTCTGTAAATGCGTCTGACTTTGAGTTGTGCAGATCCCGACTGATCTTCCAGACACAACTTCTGAGGCACAGGAGAGACAGAGAGGATGATTTTTGCATTGAGGGATCTGCCTGCCTCCTTCTTGAAGGCGCTTGTTAGATTGTAAAGCTACTAAACTGAATGACCTCAAAGGAGCTTGGAAATCCTGAAAAGTGAGGTTATTTTCATAAACAGACAAGGAGATTAAATTGTAGCGTGTTCCCCCCCACCCCCCTTTTTATTCCAACGAGCAGTAATTACAACTCGCTAGACAAAGACACCGTGACCCTGAGTGGCACCAGCCAACCTTTCTCCCAATCAGCACAAAGCTTTGAAGAGAAGAAATAGACGTGAGACATCAGCCGAGCGTCTGACAGCCTCCAGATAGCAAGGAGCCGCTTTGAAGCACCTCACCCTGCACACTTCTTCTTCTGGCTGCCAGCTGCTTTTCCCTCCAGTCTTCTCTTCCTCATGACCTTGAATCAGAGTTTGTCACTCAGCACCTTGCATCATTTATCAAACCCAAACTAGACGCGTTCACTATAATTTAGTCACGGTGCATTGATCCAGTGGGGGGGGCTAAATATATCCTGCATCAGTGAGAAGATGGAGGCTGTCCAGCAAGTGACGTGGTCACGTTGATTGCATTCTCAGTTGATTTTCTTTAATTCAGCAGAAGATGCAACAAATGGCACAATGCCGTGTGTGTGTGTGTGTGTGTGTGTGTGTGTGTGTGTGTGTGTGTGTGTGTGTGTGTGTGTATGTGTGTGTGTGAGACTTTGGCTCCAGCATCACAAGCCCCGCCCCTCCCCATTTGTGGGTTTGTAGCCTGCTGTCAGCGGCTCGTCCACATGTGCCGACATCATTAATCACCCGAGCCTGTGACAGCCTCATAGAGTGTAGCCAATTCATGAATATTTTGCAGTGGTAGCGGAGGGGGTGGAGCTGAGCCAACAGGTATGGCGCCCACCACGATGAACGTCTACCATCAAGGTGAGCAGCTGAATGTTCAGAGCAGTTGTGTGGGAGGCCTTTGGTGAATGAAAACAGGAGTCATCCACACACGTGTGTCGCTCCATCAGTGGGGAGCTGAGGGAGGGCACGGGAAGGACTGCAGCCTCAGGAGAGCCGGCTTCAGCGGACCAGCAGCCCGTTATTCCTGGGTCACTCCTCCATTCCTGTTTCATAGAAATGCTTCAACTACTACCACATTAAATCAGATTTCCACCGTCATCTGTTCAATTATACTAACATATAATGAGTACTTTGTATTCAAGTAAACGTTCCTGTCACTGGCGTGGCACAGCTCACTTGGTCTCATCTCTGGTAGCTGAAGTGGACTCCGTCCATAACCTGAACTCTGGGTCAGTGAGGCGACTGAAGCAACACGCATGTCCAAATGCAGGGGAGAGTCCAGATGTGTGATATCCTGATGTTGTTCAGGTGTCAGTAATCTGATGGTTTTACTGAATAAATGAGACCCTTGGCTTTAAAGACATTGCTGCTCGTTAACTCTTGGTGAGCCGAGGCTGTGAGGGGTCGTGTGCTTGCATTTGTCCTTGTTAGAGGAAAGTTTTCTCTTGGTCTTTCATCCTGTTGCAGCAACATGCAGCTTTCTTGTCCTCGTCTCATGGAGACGCATTCATTACGCTGTTGTGACATTCCAAGTTCAAAGACTGCATTTTTTTCTCTTCACATATTTTATCTTATTTCTTACAAATAAAGACAAAGTGTAGATGCCTTACGATGGGGGGGGGGGGGGGGGGGGGGTTCTCAAATTACCTGAACTCCACCTTTACCCTTTTGACATTTTCTGAAGAAGTCTTCCATGGTCATGCGATTCTGATCTTCCCAGGTGAATTGAGAAGCTGGTGGGACGGCGGTCTGGGTGACCCAGCTCTGAGGGTCTTGCCGATGTGTCAGCTAATTAAGGTAGAACAACACCCAGTGACGAGGCAGTGCAGGAATCTCAGTTTACTGTGAGGTGAATTCAGGGGGCAGCTGAGCGTGGACAAAATACTCCCAGTCAGATGAACAGCAGATGAGACGAGTACTTTTACCACTGGGAGTCTCACTTATTTACAGTACAAGCGGCATGTTTCATTTTGTGTAATACTAAAGCTTAGAGACACAAATGTGTCTAGTAGCTTTTCTCAGCTTGGACTAGCCTAGCCTAGCTTAGCTTAGCTCAGCTCAGATTAGTTGGTAGCCCACTAGCTCGAACTTTGCCGCAACTTCGTTACTGAGGGACACAAATCAGTTGACCTGGAGATGCTGCATCATAACTGCATCCATCTCAAGACTTAACAATAGAAAAATAATCAGCACACAAACACAACCTACTGACAATGCAATAATCAGTATGGAGTCTGATGACTACAGTATTTGCTAAGAAGTCATGAAACAGATGTACCGTTCGCATACCATCGTTCTAGCCCGATGACGTTAGTCGACCATGAATGTCTCTGGGAACAGCTTCATCCTGATTTGCAAACCAGTTGTCGTTAGTGCCTGATGCCGTTTTCCCTGCTCGCTGATGGAGGTGCTGTTGAAATGTTCCTATGATAAAATGGGGTTTTACCAGTTTTCATGAAATCCACGTGATTGACTGGGAGACCAGACTGAGGGTCA
The DNA here is from genome assembly GCF_037954235.1 of Aulostomus chinensis. Classification (NCBI taxonomy): domain Eukaryota; kingdom Metazoa; phylum Chordata; class Actinopteri; order Syngnathiformes; family Aulostomidae; genus Aulostomus; species Aulostomus chinensis. The sequence continues at coordinate 557,860 of NC_141329.1, forward strand.
CGACTGGAAATCAACCGAGCTGTAGTGAACAGATGGAGGGGCATTTAGTTCTGGTAGCAGCCGAGCCCAGATGTACATTTCACCGTAACCAGGACATAAATCAGAGGGTGAGTGCTGGGGGGGCAGCTCACAGAAACATATATTATTCACCATTCACCTTCCCAGATGTCAGCGTACGGAGGAGACATTCGTCTTCTTACCCCTCTTAAGCCTGAGCCCCTGTTACATTTTTACTCATTGTGGGTTCATTTTTCACTTATATATGTATATGTATATATGCATACTATATATGTAAATATGTAAATGTATACTATATATCTATATGTACATTATATGTATGTATGTGTACATATGTGTTTATTATTTATGCATGTGTACACGTGTATATGATAGGTTCTGTGTTTCGTCAGAGGAAATATGGCCCTGACAAACCTGCTGCTGGGTTTTCAAGGTGAGTGCTTGACAGAGTTTTGGGGTGGAGCTCTGTGCTGCGTTCACCTTCAGCACAGGTGGACTTTCACCTGCACAGCCAAAACATTCATCCCTTTTATTTTCCCTCCTGAACAGAAAAGGTGCTAAATGTGTTGACATATTGGCTGAACATGTGTACTAGAGTTGTTTCTCATGTACCAGAAGGAAATCAATCACTGCCTGTCCCTCTCCATGCGTTCATGTAGAATTTTAATTTGCATTTGATTAATACTAAATACAAAGTGGTGTCAGTTTACAGCGAGGCTTGTTTACTGAGCATTGTGGTGACTTCACCACAGTGTGTGAGCGTGCATGAGTGTGCGTGTGTGTGTGAGCGTGCGTGTGTGTTTGTGTGGGTGTGTGTGTGTCATGGCTGGGTTTTGTGGTTCCCAGTAAATATAATGAATGATTGCGGGGTGAGGATCATCATCATCGCTGTGTCAGGGAGGTGGTGAAGGCTCGTGTGCAGTGGGAAGTTTTCACTCATGATTTTGTTTCCAACATTTCAAAGTTACAGCCTGAATTAGCAGCCAAGTCAGGAATGTAGGTCTCAGCTGGCACTGAACGACGAGTCATCACGGTGTTATTATTAACCCCCCCCCCCCCCAAACGTCTCCAGGATTGCATGCAGATGCCATGTTACAGTCAGAGTGATGTGTTTACTCTGTGTGGGGAAGAGCGTCAGCGAGACGATCTGTCAGCTGGCCTGTGTGTAGAAGTCAGCTGGGTGACATTCAGTCATGAGGAGTGTGTGGTTCTACAGTCACAGCACACTGTGCGGCACACCCCCTAAGTCCACAGTCAAACAGAGTACACAACAAATACGCAGTTTACTGCAGTTTACTGTAGTCTGAATGGAGTTTGCTGAAAATTGCTGCTTCTTCAGTATAAACAAATGGATTTGGACTAAACTCTGGGGATTGTGGAGGTTGTAAATTAGCGACTGAGAGAGGATTAATCCAGCTGAGATCCTGCTCATGAGAACTGCTGGACAAGGAAACACATGAATTAACTCTAAAACGTCTAACAGCACTGGAATGACCACCAGTGAAATCCTTCTGAGTACCAAAAATACACACACACACACACACACACACACACACACACACACACACACACACACACACTCAGCACCTCAAATGTTGTAACTTGTGTTTAACAGGATGACAGTGTACATAGATTTAAATCCTGCACACACTGCCGGTATATTTTGGAGGTGCTGTTTTTGTCATGTTTACTCTCACACAGGAAGTGAGTATTGCACAGCCCAAAGCTGCATCTCACCACGGAGATTCTTAAATATGTCCAGAATGTGCCCAGATCCTCGGCTCCTGTTGGCACGGCGACCTTCTTTCTCTTCTTCTTCCCTGTCCATCACTGGACGAGTCCATTTCTCCCTGAAGGAGAATGAGCTGATGCAAGATGCGTGACTGTTATCAACCAAGTGTCGCATCATTGTGTGTGAATGGAGTCCAGACATTCACAGACGAGTATCCATGGCGACCTGCCCAGACTACTAACCTTCACCATCGAACAAAAAGTCCGTCTTACTGATTGAGGACGCAACTTTTGGCCCCCGTTGCACTGGTTGTTCCTTGAATTCTCTGCACACGAACCAAAATAAGACTAAAGAGAGTAAACCTTTCACTGAGCTGCAGGCTGGTGACAAGCAGACGAGAACTGACTCTCCTTTGAACGCAGACAGAAAACAAAAGAGAAAACGCTCTTAGTGAGCGTGTGCGTGCGTGCGTGCACCCACATGCTGTTTAGCCAGCTACGTCTGGTACAGCTCGCCATCTAATGTCATCAGATTGAAGCTGAAGTTGTGTTTGATGCCCTGTGAGCAGCTGTAGCGGCTGCACGCTGGAGGCAAACAAAGATGGTGGTTTAGCTGAAGCTATTTCAAGCTCATCAAAGTTATTCTGCGTTCTGCTACAGAAGAAGCCTGTGTGACAGGTGCAAGACACACGCCGGCATGCAACAGCTGCCAGGAGTGATGAGTGCAGACATGGAGACCAGATAGAGGGAGGCAGGATAGAGGGATGGTAGCAACAGACCGCCATTGAGACATGATGCTGGTGCACTGGAGATGGTGGTGTTGCCACAGCCAGACCAGGGTCGGTGACTGGGTCTGTAACCAGCAGGGGTCAGCCCCAGAAGCTCCAACAAACCTGGGGGGGGCTCCATGATCCTCCAGCTCAACCAGCACATACCCTCACTGTTCCTTCAAGGGGCATTCAGTTGTGGATGGATTTTGTTGAAATTTTGATTGCTGAGGACTGACTGATTAAATCCTGGATCTGATCCAGATCTGATGATGTCATGTCGCCCTGGCGAGGGGACCTGTTCCTCCCCGAATGATTGTTTGCTGGCAGGACATCTGAAAAAATTCTGATACAATTTGGTGGAAAGATGATAAAGAAGTAGTTTAGATTATGGACGTGATGTGGATCCAGTTGTAGATCCTGGATCCTGGTTCTAGACCGTTGGCAGGCCCTAGCTGTTTATCACGGTGTTTTGTTTTTCTGGACATGTTATAGTCAAAAGAAAGCATCACATCATCGAAGAAATGTCAAATGATGACAAATTTGAGCCTATTTGGATGAAATTATCAAGGCAGTTTATTTCTATCAGGGGGACAAGTATTCGTCTCCTGGAGGTGGTATGGATCCTGTTCCGGGTCGATGATCCAGGCGACCTCTATCAGCCAACTGGAAAGAACATTTGGAACTGTTCTTGATGTGTTGTTGGTGTTGTGTATCCACATTGCGTCCGTGGTGGAGGGATGCGTTCTCTGGCCTCTCTAACCCCAACCTCCCTCGCAAGTTGATTTCAACTCCTACGTGTAAATTGGCCTCTAAGCCTCTGCTGATACACGACTGCAAAGTGACGTGTAAATGCCGCCAGGAGCGTTCTGATGAAGCTGGCGAGGCTTGGATTAGGGCAAATCCCTCTTACCTCAGTGGAGTCAAACGCTTTATTACCATGGGACGGAGCACAAGAGAAATTGCTGAAATGTCCCACTGTGTTTGTCAGCTGTGTTTGTAATGTAAGGAAATCAATCTCCTTATTCTGCGTGACACTGGGTTGAGCTGTTCAGAGTGGCATCACTACGGAGGCATGCTGGTTCGTGTCTGAGGACCGTGTGGCTTCGCTTCATCTGCATTCTAATATTCACTTTCTGAATCCTTCATTCACTCCTTTATTTTCCTAACTTTTAAAAAGATGTTTTTAAAGCCCTCATTACAATACCCTTTTTGTGTGTGTGTGTGTGTGTGTGTGCGCGCATGTGTGCGAGTAGGCTTACTGAACCTGGAGCAGCTCCTCAGGCAGTTCCTCATCTCCAAGGAGACTTTGTCAGTGCGTATGCTTGACGACAGCCAAGACCCCACCCCCCTCCTGAAGGAGATCAGAGATGACAAGACCGCCACCATCATCATCGACGCCAACGCCACCATGTCCCATATCATCCTGGAACGGGTTAGTATGGTACACATACTAAGATGGACGGAGTTGATGGTGTCGACAGGCATAACTGCACTGATGAAAATTATTCTCACACATTAAAAAGGGCCAGTGGCAAGAAAAGTAAAAGTAATAAAGTAATTCCATATGTAAAGAACACACACACACACACACACACAAAAAGCACTGTGAGCAGAAGATACTAAATATTTTCACTGCAATAATCCATTTTGCCTCATGAATCACAGAAAGGATGAACTTTTGACAGAGGGAGCAGCTTGAAAGAGTCAAAAATAGGACAAATGAATCAAACGAAAACCTGTTACATCAAAGCACATGATGACAGCATGAAATCAAGCTGTATTCCATGTTTCATCGTCCACAAAAGAAATGGTGCTCAGTTAAGTGGATTAGCATGAGTCATCAAACCAAGGAGCCATTATGTCTACTTTTTAATACTTTGAATTAAGAACAAGATCTTTTAAAAGTCAGTGGAGGAATTTCGTGGACCAATTCTTTCCTGGTTGTTTTCCATTTTACTAATTTTCCCTCATTTGCCAAACTTGCGTAATAGGCGTGATATCGAAAGCCGTGACGCTCATTGTTCGAGGAAACAAGATGACAACATTCCAGAAGACGTCCTCAGCACTGATAAGTAGTTGGCAGGCATCTAACAGACCGGCAGCTTCTCCTGATTGCAGGCATTTCCTCGCACAAAGCCTCAGTAAAGGAGTTGTAGCAGCATATGGCCTGGCAGTAATTAACACACTCCTCGTTATAGCTAGCAGAAGATGGATGGCTGGAGAGAGTGGAGGTGAGACAGTAGGTGGTGTGGAGGGCTCCGTAATGTTCTGTTTATCTCACAACAGTCTTCAGTTAGTAATCTCTCGCCTCAATCAAGCATCCAGGCAGCCATCATGGTTATCTGGTCACCATAGCAACACTGGACACCCTGGGCTCTGAGCAGAGGGAGCCTACAGGGGGATGTCTCTCCTTCTTTGTTCCCTTGTTCCCACCACCTGCCCTCAGTCTCAATATGGATGCTTTCTCGCCATTTACTCCCCAAATGCAAGAAGACAATGTCATTTCATTTCTTCACAGCCCTTCCCCATGTGGTCTTGTTTATCCATCCTTCTATCTCTCACTCTTTTGTCTCCTTTATGTGTCACACTGCTTTTCTTTGCGGTTGTCAAGAGACACCATGCTGCAGGGTGGTGGAAAGTTGGCAGCCCCGCCTCTCCTGTGGAGTGTCACGTTGCCAAACATATCAAAGCTGTGTGCCGGCTTATTTGCTGTCTCAGATGATGATAAGAGTGTCCGGCTTCCCTAAAGGGACAGAATCATCCTTTGTCATGAAACACATTCCATCTTATTTGTCTGTTTACATCTTACATCAAACCCTCGTTGCACAAAGGTCCGTCTCTCTGAGGTTTTAGCATTCAGAGGGGTTTAGGTCAGCGGCGCTGGCATCTGAATGTAATCTTGTTCAGTCAGGCCTCCACAGCTGTACAGAACCAGAGCGCCTGGATTGTGAGCTCAGGATGTGGGGCAGGGTAACCGTGCACGCTCGGACCAAAGGCTGCCGAGGAACAACAGGCAGGCGAATTGGGAAAAAGCTGATTTGAATGCAGAGTGAAGAGCTGAGGGATGGTTTCATGGGCCCCCTGCTTGGATGTTGTTGTGCCCGTTGCTTCAGGTGCTGCAGTCAGTGTGGCACTCAGGTCACCAGGGAATCAAGAAGGGACCCATCAGACCCAGTTGACGTTCTTTGTTTTAGGGTTGAGGAAAAAGGCTCAAAGCTGATTTCAATTCCCCCCTTTTTATCTCAGCAGCAAAGGGTGGCGGGGAATGAGCAGGAGCTCTCGGGCTGGGAAGGATCAGGGCAAAAACCATAGCTCTATTCTCTGCCTGGGTTTTCACTCAGCTCCTTGTTACGTGTCCATGAATTCCGCCATGTGGAAACCATCTGAGTCACGGCCTTTCTGTTTGCTGCCAGAAGCCTTGGACTTTTCTTTATTCGTCAGTTAGCTAGTTAGTTATTAGCACGATGAGGTAACACACAGTTGTCTAAAAAGGACATTTCACATATATAATTATGTCATTATGACCAGAGGCGCTACTTTTATAATCTTAATGTAAAATGACCCATCAGGGTTCCAACAATGGTTAGCAAAACGGTAAATTTAGTCAACAACAAGTGGTCTCAGACTAGTTAGTTGTCATAACACCAGCTCATGTTAGACTCCTCAGAAGTGACATGACACGTCAGAAGAAGGAGGTTCTGACTCCTGGGATGAGGGAGTGCACGCTTCTACTGCCTGTGGTCAGAGACACACACACACACACACACACACACACACACACACACACACACACACACACCTATGTGGGCTGGAGGCAGCAGCTGTGTTTGGCACGTCTTGTGTGCCGTTAGGGTGTTAGCTTGTTTTATGTATTTTTTGACGGGTTGATGAGTGAGACTCCTGATGTTAGAGTGAACGCTGGCGCGATTAGCTGCCGCTGCTCTCCGGTTGTTGTTTCTTAATGTTTGTTATGATGTTCTACACTGTTTGTAGCAGATCGTACAATCTGGGCGAACAGATCGCATAATCTGGGCGAACGCGGTACTGTTGGTCTCTACACTGGGCCCACTGTCAATTCGATCGGTTTGTTAATACCGTGTTTAGGATGTCCAAGTGTCACCTGTAGCGTGTGGTGGTACACTCACCTGGTCTCTGCTACTGTGGTTCGGTGAACGTTGTCTACATCTACCCGTGCATCATGTGGATCCACATTCTGGCTATGAGCTTTGTGTTCTGGTGGACTGTCCTGTCCGTCGTGATATCCCCAGCTTCAACCCTGATCCAATACATGAGCGCGGAGCTCCTCCAACTCCGACTCCACCGAACTGCTCGTCCACCTGTACTGCATCACTTCCCGGACATCTATCGCCCTCCTCAACGGAGGTACATCCACCGCGGAGCCAGACGGAGCGATTGCATCGATGACTCCAGCGCCATAAACTCCATCTGGTCCTCCGCCCGCCGCCGTCCTCGGAGTAACACCCGTAGGAAGGTGGACCACAGTGCATTAGCCAGCCTAGCCAGGTTGGCTAACGTCGCCTTCTCCAACCAGCTCTGCGACGTCAAACTGGGATTATTCAACATCCGTTCCCTCACTGGCAAGGGACAACTATTGCAAGACCTCCTCCTCGACCGCAAGTATGACTTTCTTTGTCTGACGGAGACGTGGCAACATCCTGATGACTTCTCTCAGCTGAACGAGTCTACTCCTCATGGGTTTGTTTACACCTGTCAACCCCGTCTCACCGGCAGAGGTGGAGGTCTCGCGATAATACACCGCGAGACTTGGAAAGTCTCGTCTGTTTCAGTGCCTGTCTCTCAGTCATTCGAGTCTGTGGCACTACAGCTGAATGGACCCACTCCCGCTGTGCTTGTGAACATCTACCGCCCACCTAAACCAAATAAGGTCTTCATTGATGAGTTCACTACATTCCTCACCCAAATCTGTTCACTCTCACCCAACATAATTCTGTGAGGTGATTTTAATATTCACATGGACAACAAAGATCACCCTCTCACTAAAGATTTCACTTCTTGCCTGGACAGTTTTGGACTTCAACAATACATTGATTTCCCCACCCATAGTAAAGGCCATATTTTAGATCTAGTCTGCTGCTCTGGTGTTGCCTTAGGCTCTAGCATGTCTGACCACATGCTTATCTCATTCACCCTGAGCCTGACACTTTCCAAAACCAAACAGTCACGTATCATATCCTTCCGTAACATTAAAAACATTAATATAGCAGACTTCAAATCAGGCATTGACAGTTTCTCCATCATCACCCCCCCATCCACCCCGGATCAACTGGTTTCTCTTTACAATGATGGTCTACAGACTCTGCTCAACACACTCGCCCCCCTCAAGACCCGGACCGTTTCCTTTCCCCACTCCGCCTCCTGGTTCTCTCCTCATCTACGTCAACTGAAAGCCAAAGGACGTCAGCTGGAGCGGCTTTCTAGAAAACCTGGACTCACTATCCACAAACAGATGTTCCATGACCACATTCTTCAGTATAAAAACGCACTCTCCTCCGCCAAATCCCAATATTTCACACAACAAGTCACTGCTGGTGCGGGGAACACCAGGGCCTTGTTTTCACTGGTCAACAATTCACTCCGCCCCCCTGACTCCTTCCCCCCTCACTTCTACTCCACCAACCACTGCAACTCCCTGATGTCATTCTTCAATACAAAAATAACCACCATCCACCAGCAACTGACCCCTCATACGTCCAGCTGTCCACCTCCATTTGTCCCCCACCCCCCAGCCCCCTTCCTCTCCTGCTTCCAACTCCCCTCTGCCGCTGATTTATCCAAACTTATCCGGAACTCCAAGCCATCCACCTGCCAACTTGACCCCTTGCCATCCTCCCTGGTTATAGCCTCCCTCCCGTCTCTGCTGCCCCTGATAACTGCCATCATCCATTCCTCCCTCACCTCTGGTTCTGTCCCATCATCTCTTAAATCCACTGCTGTTACTCCAATACTGAAGAAACCTGGTTTAGACCCCAACACCTTCAATAACCTTCGTCCCATCCCCAACCTTCCATTTCTCTCTAAAATTCTGGAAAAAGTAGTAGTGTCACAGATCCAGGCCCACCTCTCCAACAATAACCTCTACGAGCAGTTCCAATCCGGTTTTCGCCCTCATCACAGCACAGAAACAGCCCTCCTTAAAATCACCAATGACCTTCTGTTGGCAGCTGACTCCGGACTATTATCCATTCTCATCCTTCTCGATCTGAGCGCGGCTTTTGACACCATTTCTCACTCCATCCTCCTCGACCGACTTGCCTCCATTGGACTATCAGACAGGACTGGTTCCGCTCATATCTCTCTGGCCGTACTCAATTCATTCAGTTAAAATCTTTCACATCCAATCCCTCCCCCCTCTCCTCTGGTGTTCCCCAGGGCTCTGTCCTTGGCCCTATCCTTTTCATCATATACCTCCTCCCACTTGGACTGATATTCCGTAAGCATAACATCTACTTTCACTGTTACGTGGACGACACCCAGACCTACGTTTCCTCCTTCAAAAAACATCTCAAAACTCACCTTTTTAGACAGGTGTATGGCTGAATGCCCTCTTCTGTGCTCTGCTAGAGACTTGTGTTGTTGTTGTTCTTTTAAATTGTGCATGTTTTATTGTTTTTAAAACTGTTGTACGGCGACCTTGAGTGCCTTGAAAGGCGCCTTATAAATAAAATGTATTACTATTATTATGTAGCGGTTGCTTCCCTGAGACCGATGCTAACTAACTTCCTCCCTCAAGCACCATTTCCTGTCCCAGTCACCAGGGTTTGAGTATTTCTGCGCGACGGTGGCTAAAAATACTCAGAGGCTCCATACACACTCCTGAGAAGTCATTCAAAGTTGAATAAGGAAAGTTGTATTTGGCTGTTTTTGCCGTGATGATTGGCGTCTCTCCTCTTATTTTTACTCCTGCAGAGTATTTCTGTTGAATATTCAGTGACATACAAACACCCACGCGGAGATTACACTTTTTGATATTGCAGCTGAAATATTCATCCCTTTCTGAAAATAAACAGGGTTAAATGGTTTCATTCTGTTTGGTGTGATATCTGATACTTATTGATTTTAATCTTAGTATTCCACCATTGCAGCCTGATTAAACAGAATCTTCTTTCGCTAACAATTGTAATAAAATGAAACTATGGAAAGTTCAGCATGTCCTTCACAACTGCTCCTCTCTGTGACTTTGATTTAATCAAATTGTACGACGAGCGTCGACCAGCATACTGATGCCCCGGTGAAGTTAATTGCTCCGTTGAGAGCCGTCGTCAGATAAGAATGTGTCTGTTCTTATCAAGATCTGGATTTGATCTGTCTGCTGCAGAGTGGAGCTTGAGTTACACCGAACCACTGACCTCCCACCCCTCCTTCATTCTTCACTCGCTCCACTCTCATCTCAACACTTCTTCTGTTCATTCTCCAAACCTGGAATGTCTGTTCTGTCTCTTACATGTGCTTAACCTTTGACCTCGTGTCCCTCTTCTTTTGCTGTCCAGGCATCAGAGCTGGGAATGCTGTCCGTCTACTACACCTACATCTTCACCTCTCTGGTAAGGAGCTTGTACACAGCAGTACTCGAATACTCTGCTGCTGTAAAACTTTAATTGGTACTTATCCATTAAATCAGTGATTGAACGGACAGAGAAATTACAACCTGCCTGTATTACAGCCAGCGATTTTCTCCCTGACTGCAACTCAGACGCCTGCTGAATGGACACAACTTGGCGCTCATTTTACTCAGTGGTTGACATTATTTATGAATCGAATAAAATGAGTACAGTCATTTCTATAACAACCGTTATTATCGTTGCCTCCATTTTCCCGATGATTGTAATTGGTCAGAGTGATGAAGCGTCTTCAGCTGGAACAGCCACGGTCCTCCTCTTCCCTCTTTTTGTCTTTCTTTGTGCATTGTGAAGTAAGTTGTACTACGATACACTTGGTGTACTACATCAGCTCACGACATTGTTTATTTGAAGGAATGTAGGTTGATTCTCATATTCAGTTGAGAGGAGTGTAATGGTGTACTTCGTAACTGGTTGGTTGAGTTTATCTACTACTGTGAAGAAAACTTCCTCCAGATTGTTTGCAGTAAATGTGACAGATATAGAGGCAGAAACTACAAATGTTGTTTGAAAGTGGAAACTGAGCAAGTTTTTGTGCTATACTGCACTGTACTGCAATACTACTGCTATACCACACAATATCTTACAAAACTGTACTACGCTGTACTATACTACACAATATGTTACCATTCTGTACTACACTGTACTATAATACAATATAAGATACTAAACTGTACTCCACGATATTATTCTGTACTGCTCTATACTACACTCACTAAATGAACCCTCTAGAAAAGGTTGAGTGTAAAGATGGGAGGAGTCTGTGAGTCGGCGCTCAGTGGCAGACGGAGGGAAGACTTGTTTGGGCTCATCCAAGCGTCTGGAGGGTCACTCTCTGCCTGCCAGCCGCTTGTCTCCCAGATTGTGTATTTTTTTTCTTATTATTATTGTCATCATTATGATTATTATCATCGTTGTTGTTGTTTTCCATCCATCCATCGTCATCTTCCGCTTATTCCTTACTAGTAAGGGTCGCGGGGGGGTGGAGCCTATCCCAGCATCTATGGGCGAGAGGCGGGGTTCACCCTGGACAGGTCACCAGTCCATCGCAGGGCCAACACAGAGAGACGAACAACCATTCACACTCCCATTCACACCTACGGTCAATTTAGAGAATCAGTCAGCCTCGTCCCCCTCTTGATGTCTTTGGACTGTGGGAGGAAGCTGGAGTACCAGAGAGAACCCAGCAGGAACTGGGAGAACATGGAGACTCACCCAGAAAGACCCCGTGCTGCAGCCGGGACTCGAACCCGGAACCTTCTTGCTGTGAGGCCACAGTGCTGACCACTGCACCACCATGCAGCCCCGTTGTTGTTGTTGTCGTTATTATTGTTGTTGTTTTTATTGTTGTTATTATTATTCGATTGTGCCCAAATTCCTTTGCTACACAATACTCAACAGTACTAGACTACACTATAATATACACTTACTGGCCACTTTATTAGGCACACCTTGCTTGTTCCAGGTTGGACCCCCTTTTGCCTTCAGAACTGCCTTAACCCTTCGTAGCACAGATTCAACAAGGTACTGGAAACGTTCCTCCGAGAGTTTGGTCCATATTGACATGATAGCTTCACGCAGTTGCTGCAGATTTGTCAGCTGCACATCCATCATGCGAATCTCCCGTTCCACCACATCCCAAAGGTGCTCTACTGGGTTGAGACCTGGAGACTGTGGAGGACAGTCACCTCATTGTCATGTTCAAGAAACCAGTCTGAGATGATTCCAGCTTCATGTCATGGTGTGTTATCCTGCTGGAAGTAGCCATCAGAAGATGGGTCCACTGTGGTCATCAAGGGATGAACGTGGTCAGCAACAACACTCAGGTAGGCTGTGGTGTTGCAACGATGCTCAATTGGTACGAAGGGGCCCAAAGTGTGCCAAGAAAATATCCCCTCACCAGTACAGCCCCACCAGCAGCCTGAACCCTTGATCCAAGGCAGGATGGATCCATGCTTTCATGTCGCTGACGCCAAATTCTGACCCTACCATCCGAATGTCGCAGCAGAAATCCAGACTCATCAGACCAGCCAACGTTTTTCCAGTCTTCTGTCCCATTTTGGTGAGCCTGTGCGAGTTGTAGCCTCAGTTTTCTGTTCTTAGCTGACAGGAGTGGCACCTGGCGGGGTCTTCTGCTGCTGTAGCCCGTCTGCCTCAAGGTTCGACGTGTTGTGTGTTCAGATGCTCTTCTGCACACCTTGGTTGTAACCAGTGGTTATTTGAGTTCCTGTTGTCTTTCTATCAGCTGGAACCAGTCTGGCCGTCCTCCTCTGACCTCTGGCACCAACAAAGCATTTTCGCCCTCAGAACTGCCGCTCACTGGATATTCTCTCTTTTTGGACCGTTCCCTGTAAACCCTCGAGATGGTTGAGCCTGAAAGTCCCAGTAGATCAGCAGTTTCTGAAACACTCAGACCAGCCCGTCTGGCACCGACCACCATGCCACGTTCAAAGTCACTTCAATCACCTTTCCTCCCCATTCTGATGCTCGGTTTGAACGCCAGCAGGTGGTCTTGACCATGTCTACATGCCTAAAGCCATTGAGTTGCTGCCATGTGATTGGCTGATTAGTAATTTGCGTTAACGAGCAGTTGGACAGGTGTGCCTAATAAAGTGGCCAGTGAGTGTAATTTCAATATTATGATAATTATTGCATCTGTCTGTCTGGTGCGATATTGGTTGAACACGTCTGTGTCACTCAATCACTCAAACTGTGGCGTGTTGGAGGCGCGTTCCGGGTTCAGAACACGTGCCTAATAAACTGGCCAGTGAGTGCATGATATATAATGTATAATACTATACTGCACTTCACTGTACTACTAAAATATACTATGGTACACTTAACTGGTCTTTACCACACTTTACTATATGTTTATAGAGAGACAGCTTTGTGTGTGGGGGGGGGGGGGAGACGTGTTGTCTTGGAAACTGAAGCTGGGCTTGTAAACTCACCTGCTAGCTGCTCTCTAATGGTAATGAATGGGGTTCAGAGCACTTGGCTCTCGTAGCCATGGAGCTGATTCATATCAGGCTGAGTTATGACTCATTAAGAGTGGACTGCCGCCATCTTTTCCTCCGCAGCTTTGACATAATGGCATCTCTTATTATCATGCGGTTTCCTCTTCTCCCTTTAACCTGCCTTCCTTGGAGTCAAGCTCCATCATCACTCTCCTCTGGTTTGGTCGTCCATGCCTGTTAGTGGACACATGGTAGATGAGGACTCTTCATCGCTGTCACTTCTTTCACAGCCATTTCTTTAAATCCACCCATTGCTCAGTGACATCACTAATAGCCCCCGCTAATGGTCAGCAGCGCGCCCCCGGGCAGCCTCGGACGTAATGTGGAAGCAGGGAATGGAGAATAGAACCACCATGGTCCCCTTACTTGTCGAAATAAATGATGCATCCAGTTAATTGTGGTTTTCAAATGTCTCTGCAAGTTTTGCATCATTCTCTCTCTCTCTCTCTCTCTCTCGCTCTCTCTTTCGCTCTCACACACACACACACACACACACACACATTTATATAAAAGAAGAGGATGAGAAACAAGTTTCATTACGACTCTTTGCTCCTGCAGCCCATTTTCACTCAGAAACATTTCATCCAGCACTGTGCTTGTGTTTCCATCCTCTCCTCCAAGGTCGTTTCATCGTTGGATCAACTCTTCCACGCCATCACAGCTTCTTTATCTGAGCTCATAACAGCCACCATTTCAGCTGTGCTGGTGATAGATTACCTGTGACTGGGATTTACTGGCCACTCAAGGTGGCTTTTCTGTTGCTTAGTAACTGTTGCTATGCATCTCAAGCTACAAGTCACATAGATGCACTTTTATTAAAACCCTGAAGGCAAATTTGAGGAACATGGCAGTTTGTATTTGAAGCAGAAGAAGCAAAGCAGGTGTCTGATTCCGGACCGACAGCTGTGGGTTCGATGTGTGGCAACTGGTGCTGCTCATCTTCTTTCATACGTAACTAACAGAGCGAGCGCCCTCACACCATCCGAGGGACCTGAGCCAGAGCTTCCCAGTCCGAGAGCTACTCACATACCATAGGGAGGATTCCTTCTCGCCTCTTTGTCCCGCACCAGCCATCATCCAGGTGGTCCTGCATCAACTGGTTAGGTTAAGTAGTGGAGTTGAAGCCTGTCACCTCTTTCTCTTCTGATGGCTTCAGTTCCCTCCACCTCTGCCGCTCTTCTCTGTTCTCCAGCCTCCCTTTGTAAGCACTGAAGTTTGATGGCATTGCCCATCTCCCACCCATGGTGGTGATAGTGATCTGGCTAATTCACCTGGTGGAGGATTAGAAGTCACAGAGAAATGAGGCACCTTTGAGGTCTAATGCCCTCCTCTGCTCACCTCAGCAGTGTTCTGGGGAGGCAGCTGCAGAGGTGGAGATGCTCTGTCTCAGCTGGGCGGTGTGACCCTCACAGGTCGATGAGTGTGAACACACAGCCTTCTCACTGGCTGTGGTGCCACCACACACACCTGCTTCCAGGCACTTAATTAGTAGCACACCCTGATGGCATCAGCCTCACCCTCCCGGCCCCAGCGGCAGCTCCAACATTGGGAAACCTGTCAAACTGGAATATCAGTGCAGGCGTGGGCCGCTCAGGCTCCAGCAGCAGCTGAGGACAGCCAGAGGTTTGGGAGCAGAGCGCAGCTAGCGGGCCGCGCCTTCAAGCTCTACACAGAGTTAGTACACATAACTAACTATCAGTCAGTGGAGAATTAACATACAAGCATGCAGCAGCTCAGATCAACTCCATCACATCTCCAACTGGCTGAGCCTGAGGGTGGAGCTAAATTCACTGGAAACAGCCTCCAACATCCCCATGGTGGCTGTGTGTCAATGACTGGCGGGTCCAGTCCAGATCCTCCCGTTAACTTGACTTGCACATAAAAATTATCATGGCCGCCCTGCATAAGCCTCTGTGTTAGAAGACACAGGCTGTTACCAAACATACTTACTCCTTGCCAACCATTTTTGCAGTAAAGATACTATAACTGTGTTGAAATACTGCTACTGAAACAAAAGGATACTGAGCAGTTGTTAAAATCAAACAATAGAACATGTGATTGATATTTCGGTTAATGCATTGATGAAATTATACAGAATGCATCTCTCAACTGCTTATTTTCTAAATATCAGATATCAGAAAGCCTTTATTGCATAGAATGAAATTAAGAAACGATGATAAGCTGATATCAATTCTAGAAGGGAGCAGAAACTGAAGAATGAAAGGCAGCTTCAGAACTGTTCTTAGTCATCTTTCCTCTCACTAACTCGCTGTGTTGATTTATTTTCCTGAGCACTTTAGTGTTTAGCTAGGTCTTGTTTTCTTGTACTTTACAAGGACAGAAGGCATCATTCCCACTGTTGTCTTAGTAACTTGACAGTGTTCACAAAATAAAAAGAGAGAGAGTGCAGAGAAGCTGCGAGGTGCAGGGCTTTACTCTTCTCTGCTGTGTCTGGGAACATTTTCTGAGCTTTATTTGTCGGCACCACAGAGTTTTTAGCTTTTGATGATTTCCTGTTAGCTTACATTTATCTGAATCCTGACGTCTTCAATTGTAGCAGTGTTAGAGAATAGCTTGCTAGCACAGCCTCTCATTAACTCTGGAAGATACTGAAATGGTACAAACATAATTAACTTAACGTGCCTGATCTCATAAGAAAACAGAACCAGTTTGTGTGTGTGTGTGTGTGTGTGTGTGTGTGTGTGTGTGTGTGTGTCTGAATGTGTGTGTGTCTGACTGTGCCTGCTTGTGTGTGTGTGTCTGCAGTATGAGCATGTTGCAGGAGTGTGTAGCAGGATTGTGTAGCCCCTAGCAAGAGTGTGTAGCAAGACTGTGCATAGCAGTGTGTAGCAGCAGCATGTAGCAGTAGCCTGTAGGAGGAGCCTGTGGCAGCAGCATGTAGCAGGAGCATGTAGCAGGAGCCTGCAGCAGCAGCATGTAGCAGGAGCCTCAGGCAGCAGCAGCATGTAGCAGGAGCCTCAGGCAGCAGTAGCATGTAGCAGGAGCCTCAGGCAGCAGCATGTAGCAGGAGCCTGTAGCAGCAGCATGTAGCAGGAGCCTCAGGCAGTAGCATGTAGCAGGAGCCTCAGGCAGTAGCATGTAGCAGGAGCCTCAGGCAGCAGCATGTAGCAGGAGCCTGTAGCAGGAGCCTGTGGCAGCAGCATGTAGCAGTAGCCTGTAGCAGGAGCCTGTGGCAGCAGCATGTAGCAGGAGCCTCAGGCAGCAGCAGCATGTAGCAGGAGCCTGCAGCAGGAGCATGTAGCAGTAGCCTGTAGCAGGAGCCTGTGGCAGCAGCATGTAGCAGGAGCCTGCAGCAGGAGCCTGCAGCAGCAGCATGTAGCAGGAGCCTGCAGCAGCAGGATGTAGCAGGAGCCTCAGGCAGCAGCATGTAGCAGGAGTCTGTAGCAGGAGCATGTAGCAGGAGCCTCAGGCAGCAGCCTGTAGCAGGAGCCTCAGGCAGCAGCCTGTAGCAGGAGCCTCAGGCAGCAGCATGTAGCAGCAGCCTGTAGCAGGAGCCTCAGGCAGCAGCCTGTAGCAGGAGCCTCAGGCAGCAGCATGCAGCAGGAGCCTGTAGCAGGAGCATGTAGCAGGAGCCTCAGGCAGCAGCCTGTAGCAGGAGCCTCAGGCAGCAGCATGCAGCAGGAGCCTGTAGCAGCAGCATGTAGCAGGAGCCTCAGGCAGCAGCATGTAGCAGGAGCCTGTAGCAGGAGCCTCAGGCAGCAGCATGTAGCAGGAGCCTGTAGCAGGAGCATGTAGCAGCAGACTGTAGCAGCAGCATGTAGCAGGAGCCTGTAGCAGGAGCATGTAGCAGGAGCATGTAGCAGGAGCCTGTAGCAGGAGCATGTAGCAGGAGCCTGTAGCAGCAGCATGTAGCAGGAGCCTGTAGCAGGAGCCTGTCGCAGCAGACTGTAGCAGGAGCCTGTAGCAGGAGCCTGTGGCAGCAGCATGTAGCAGGAGCCTGTAGCAGGAGCCTGTAGCGAAGAAACAAAAGTGGATATGTTCTGCTTCACACAGTACAACACCGTCAGATTTGATATGTTTAAATTCTGCTTTATTCCATCATATGATGTATTGTATCTGAGGTGTGAGGGTCAATCCTGCTGTGATGCCTAAATTAAAATGATTCAAGGATTAATAATTCCTTATTTAAGATCAAATTGATTGCATTTATTATTCATGAGTTTTCTGTGCAGTTTCAAAATAAGGCCTGAGAAATGTGCTGCAGCTGTTGATCAGTCACGCAGCAGAAGCGCCTGTGATGAGAGATGAAAGTGTTCGTTGGTGCGAGCATGTTGGAGTAAATATGCAGCTACTATGTTGCATGGGTCAAATATTGATGTAGACATTCCCTCACAAATCTAAAATAAACTTTTAGGTTTAAGATTCTAAGATTATAGACATACATTTTTTAAGTGTTCCCTCCGTTGTGTGCCTTCTCCCTCTGTCATCTATCACTCCTCTCCTCTGTTTCCCCGGCTGTGCTGACACTTCATTTATCGGAGGTCCTGACGTCCCTGACTAACGATCTGCCAGACTGCTCCCCTGCCTAATCTGTTTCCCCCGAATCATCTCGAGATGCTCATCAACGTCCTTCCGCTGCTCCCATCGCGTCTCACAGCTGCTGTCAAGCCCACTTATGGGTCTGACTTCTTTCACTCTTGATTTCAGTTCTGCTTTTTTTATTCTATTACCAGTTTATTTAACATTCTGCTGAGAAACGGTGAGAGAGGCACGATTAGCCGGATGACATAAGACTGCATGTTAGTGATGTTTGAAGGTTGCGTTACGCTCTAGATGGTAGTTACGAGTCGGTTCATACTTGTGCATGTTGTTACTTGTTATTTGGTAACAGCCCCGATCAATAGTAACATCTGAGCAGATGAGACGATCTTGAAAACATGACTGATCATTGATCAGTTGTACTGGATAGTGCCAAAGCTAGGAGCAGGCACACACACACACACACACAGACACACACACACACACACCTGTACGGGCGATGGTCTGCGTGGTGGGACTGAGCTCCTCAGGAGGTTTGCATGGATCAAATCAGGTTGCGAAGACTCATCATGTGTTGACGGGAAGCCTAATGTCATTTGAAGGTTAAGTGAGCCTGCGATTGGCTCAGCAGCGCGTCACACGCCACACTTTCACTTTGTGATGTCAGTTTGAGTGCTGCTGAAAGCATGCAGGCGTGTGCATACACACACGCACAGAAAACAATCAAAAACAGGCTTTGACACACAGCGCTGGCTGACATATTATCGGTCTCTGCAGAGCTGAGGCCATTCGTTCAACACCCTCCGCCTGTTTGTTTTGTTCATGTTCCATTTCCCTCCACACACGCGTGATTCCTCTTGTCACTGCAGTCATTGTCAGGCCCCAGTTCCTCAAGAGTTGCCTGCACTTCCTGACTGCACAGAAGGACACACACAATGATAAAAGCTGGTATAAATAAACCCACGCACACGCACACACACGTAGCAACTCAGCCTGCTTTGCTAGCTGCCTCCCCGTCCTCCTGCAACAGGCTGCATTTTTAACTCCAGCAGAAACCCACGCCTGCACTATCCCAGACCTCCTGGCGATGTTTGGGTTGTGGAGTCAGCTGGTCCGGCTGACATCACCCTGCTCTGCCCTCATCCCTCGTTCTCTTGAGATGAGCACAGAGGCTGATGAGGCGGTTGGCCTGCTGGCTCTCGTCCTCTCTGATCCCAGCATGCCTCCAGTTCTTCCTCGTGCTTTCATGGCTAGCGGTGCCTCTGATGAACAGATCAGATAAGTCTGTGTCCTTTGACCTCCGCAAACATCTCACTTCAATTATTACATTTATTTTATTTCTTGCTGTCAATTTTTTGCCAGCATCCTCTCCCCCTCTCTTTCAGAAATCAGAAAAACGTTATTGTCTGACGTGACATGACGGAATATCTTCTCCAGCGTGGTTTCAGTGACGAAGACAGACAAACTGACACAAAACGAAAACAGCATCCATTTCTCCCTCTCTCTCTAGCACTCTCTCTCCACGGAAATGTCTCATTAAGGCCTTAGGGCCTCTTATAAGTACCTTCAGGCTCAGGCCCTATTATGTTTGCTCGTTTCTATTCTTTTTGTGGTTTGTATGGCCTTGATTATTGTCCAGGTGATACAGAATTCAATTTCACGTGTTCATTGTTCAGGTAAAATGCCTTGGCCCATACATGTGAAGGAGTGCAGGGAGCATCGACCTTTTCCTCCATCTGCAGTGTGTTAGAGGTTCAGAAGACTTATAAATCCTGAAACTCTTGTCAGTCAAACTGCTTTAGAGGGCAGCCACTGTGACTGTGAAAATGATTGGGATTTAATTAATTCCCCTCCACAGCTTATGTAAAGTTCATATTTCCCTGTTTAGACACAGAGTTTGAGAATCAATCAACTGAGTAATAGAAAAGGTAATAAGCTGCGTGGACGGTGACAACAGAGAGCTGCAACCAGCCAGAATGTAAACTATGTCATTGTTGTGTCACAAAAAATTTGTGTACTGGCTGCTCAGTTGTTATGCAAAGACAACAATTCACTTTTCCAAGATTTACATTTGCTCTGTGTGTGTGTGTGTGTGTGTGTGTGGATAC
The DNA here is from genome assembly GCF_037954235.1 of Aulostomus chinensis. Taxonomy (NCBI): domain Eukaryota; kingdom Metazoa; phylum Chordata; class Actinopteri; order Syngnathiformes; family Aulostomidae; genus Aulostomus; species Aulostomus chinensis. The sequence goes on from NC_141329.1 coordinate 577,662, forward strand.
ATGTAAACATATCAGCTTTCCACACTTTAATTTGAGGTTCAGACTATGGGCCAATATTAATTTCCAAATTGGACATTTAGTAATGATGTAATAATGATTTGAAGTAGTAGTTGTAGTAGTTGTAGTAGTAGTAGTAGTAGTAGTAGTAGTAGTAGTCCATCCATGTTCCCCCTCTCCTCCTGTTGAGGGTGGTGGGGGTGGAGCCTATCCCAGCAGCCTTCCCCCTGGACAGGTCACCAGTCCATGGCAGGGCCAACACATAGAGACAGACAACCATTGGCTCTCCCAGCCACGCCTACGGTCAATTTAGAGTCTGGATTAACCTGGTCCCTCTTGATGTCTTTGGACTGTGGAGGAAGCTGGAGTACCAGAGAGAACCCAGCAGGAACAGGGAGAACATGGAGACTCACCCAGAAAGACCCCGTGCTGCAGCCGGGGCTCCACCCACAACCTTCTTGATGGGGGGCCACAGTGAGGACCACTGCTCCATCGTGTTGTCCAGTAGTATTATTAGCAGTAGTATTAGTATTGTTATTATTAGGAGTATTGTTATTATACTTGTATAAAAGTCAACAGTTCCTCCTGTCATATTTTATTTATTAAAAGAGCCTCAGCATTTATCCTGGTACATTTTCCAGCCCTGCCAATGTTCCAGTTCTGCTTTGGCTCATAATTATGGGTTCTTATATGTTTCCATCCCACCATCATCCACCTGTGTCTCATCGCACAGGTGTTAACGGTGAGTGTCACCACCAACTAAGTCACCGCCGCTCCTCGTGGTTACAGATAGAAGTAGGCTGCTGGTTGGATACTCAGTGGTAGATTCTTGTTCCTCCAGAACACATTCACCTACCCACTGATCCTAGGGAACCAAAGCACTGGGACACCAGTCCGATACGGAATGCTCGACTGACACCACGAGTCAGTTAATTATGATCATATCAGGTCGCACAGTAGATCAGCGGCCAGAGTCTGACTCAGATGTTTCATTATTTAGTCACTGGCTTGTTTAGATGACCATCTCACTGATGAAGAAGCTTCTGCTGTTGTGTCCCTTGCTTTTGAGGGTTAACATGTCGGGACAAGAGATCTCTTCCTGTTGTTGGGTTTGATTGAAAGGGTTTGGATTTTTGTATCCCAGTAATACATTTGTACGATTACAACCACCGTGAGGTTGAAGCTGCTGCTCCCCCTGAAGCTGAGGTTGAAGCTGCTGCTCCCCCTGAAGCTGCTGCTACCCTTGAAGCTGAGGTTGAAGCTGCTGCTCCCCCTGAAGCTGCTGCTACCCTTGAAGCTGAGGTTGAAGCTGCTGCTCCCTCTGAAACTGAGGTTGAAGCTGCTGCTCCCTCTGAAACTGAGGTTGAAGCTGCTGCTCCCTCTGAAACTGAGGTTGAAGCTGCTGCTCCCCCTGAAGCTGCTGCTACCCTTGAAGCTGAGGTTGAAGCTGCTGCTCCCTCTGAAACTGAGGTTGAAGCTGCTGCTCCCCCTGAAGCTGAGGCTCAGAGTGAGACAAACCATAACCCTAAACTAATTACAGAACCATTTGATTCATGTCATGTGCTTTTATGTTTAATTCCTTTTGTTTTGTTTTTAGTTGCCAACTTTCACTGAAACGTCTAGAGTTTTTGACGCGCATGTCTTAAATGTACTGAGATGACCAGAAGCTAAAGCTGAAACTGTTCAAATGCATTCCAACGTTTGTGCAGTGATGATGTAAAGCAGGTTCAGAGGGACTTTGGTAGGGGTGTATTGGTTCATCTGTAGATCGATGAATCAGTTTCTCTTCCTAAGATTCAACTGGATCGATCTGTGCTCAGCAAATTGGCCTTCCGAATGACACATATCGATTAAAAATGGAAAAGGAATCAAGTAAATCGTTACTGTGAAAATGTACCTTGGATTTAAGCACAGCAAACTTGAGAGATTGTGTGTTTTTGGCGCTTTTAGACACGTTAAACGTTACTCGATTGAGTCTGCCTGTCTGTGACGTCAGCGGCACGCACCGGCAGAAGCGCAACTCTCAGCAACAACACAGCATGGCGGATGGCAGAGGAGAGAGAGAAATTTTCCAGCCATCGTTTCGGTCAAGAGTATGGAAACACTTTGGCTTTTATAAAGACGGAGGAGTTCGAAATAAGTCGGTCGCTGTTTGTAGAATATGTACATGTGAAATAAAAACAACGGCAACACGACTCATCTGTTCAGCCACCTACTGAGGCGCCATGGGATTTCACAGGACCAGGACCGTCCAGGCAACCCCTCCAGCGTTACCGCTGCTGCAGCAGAGCGAGGTAACGCAGCTCTGCAGGAAGCTCGAGTCTCGTGAACATGTTTACAAAGACACTTGGCCGAAACTCAGCTCGGGCCAAAGAAATTACACTCAAAATCCAAATATCCATGATTTTAAACATGATTCCCTTACAACAAACAGCAGAGATCTATGAAACTTGGCCTGAACTGTCCAGGATCCAGGTATTTATGTCACAGTCACAACAGTTGAAGTTTTGGCAAAAAGTTACTGAATCAATATCAAGACACTGAATCGAATCGAATCATATCGTTCGAAATTAATCGGCAACCATGAATTGTGATTCGAATCGAATCGTTGTTAAAATGAAGCGTTGTGCCCCTCGTCTTTGGCGATAGAGGAGTGTGTTCGAGACACCTCCAATCACCTGACGTGAGTCGGCCTTCATCAGCCAAACGTAACTTTCCAGCAATAATAAAACACACTCCCTGGCAAGACTTGCTTACCATAAAATTATAAAATTTGGAAGTGCTTGGGTCTCTTTATGTGTACCGATTAGACGGACAGTGGCCGGCTGCTTGTGTAAATGAAGGTAAACGGTTGAGAGCAGAGCTGCAGACCTCTGTACGTGTGCAGGCCTCAGCTGTATTGATTGCTGTGCGTCAGCCCTATTACCACAAACTCTCCCTCCGAGCCCGAGTCTGGATGACTCACTGTTGACAGTTGTATTACAGCCTATTATCTTCCAAATCCCAGGGCTTGAGTCTCACAGCTTACTATAGGGTCTTTCTAGGAAAGTTGAAATTGGACTCCATACCTGACTTCCTTTTCATGCTCTATAACTTTCCTTCTGTCATCACAATCCTCCGCTGGGCTTCTCTTCCTTCCTTCTGCTCCCTTCTTTCCTTTGCTGCTCTCAATTCTTCATTGCTTCCCTAAATTCTTTCATCTTCTACCTTCTATTCCACTTCAGTGTTTAACGTTTCCATAACCAGCCGTCCTGAGCCTGATTTGTCCTGTTTAATGAACTACAAAGCTGCCGAAGTCACCGCAGGATTCGGTAACTTTACACCCCGCATCCCAGCCTTCCCCCGCTGCTGTCAGCTGAGATCTCCCACAAAGGAGCAAATTCTCCCCTTTACAATTTCAGCATGTCTGTGGTTGCCAAGAACACGCATGCACTTAGCACTAATGAGTCTGTTAATTGCTAAGTGACATTGAAAAATGTTTGAACAGTGAACAGTTTATCTTCTTCTGTTCATTTGGGTTTTTTGACCCCATTTCATTAATTTCACGTCCCATCCCTATCGAACCTCTTGAACCGTCACATCTGCTGCGTACCCTCCTGTGTGTTTATGAATGCAGACATGCACACGCCCGTTGTGACACACCGAGCATCGACCAGAAAGTCCTTTGTGACATTTGAAGACAATATCATGTCCAACTTTTGCTTCTTGAAGTATCCTGATGGAGCTTTCACTCTGATGGAATCCGTCACTGTAGTAAGATTATTAAGCCAGAAAAGGCAAATCTAGAGAGGAAGTTCCCAACACCACTGGACTGAGCTGCTGGCTGAGCTGATCACGTCCAGTCAGGATCAGCGACCCAGACCAGCGCTGCTCCTCCACATCGTCTCTTTTGTTCGTCATTTCAGCTCTGCAGTTAGCAGTGATCGTTCAGAAAGACCGTAAAGAATCTTCAGACCACAAACCCTTGATTAACTTGCCGTTTAATGTGGGTGCTCCTAAAATTCAGGCCTCCCGAGCAAAGTTCCTAATCTAATGTAACTTAATTAGTGTGTGGTGTTATCACAGTATCAGTGTCATTTCCTTAATCAGATGGCCTGCAGCAGTTCTGAGTTCCATCACAATGCAGAACACCTATTAAGTTGTTTGTTTAATTGGCAGCAGAGGACAAAGAACGGGTGGAACACTTAAAATGAAGCAAATGAAGATGTGATTAAAAGCAGCAAAGATAAGCAGGGTCCTGATGCCCCCCCAGACAGGAATCAAAGGGGGGTTCTCAAGTCTACATCAAGGGTTCATTTTCACTCATGGAACATTTGCTTTTGTGATCTCCTTCATGGAACCCTGCTCACATTTGCATGAGTCGCTTCCTGGAAAAGAAAGGGAGCAAACATATGTCAGTGTCTACAATATTCATGGCGCTTTTTGGCCTCCACCAGCCTAAAAGTGGTTCTGGGCACGAGGTCTGTGCCTCACAAATAGGCTGTTAGTGTTGCCGGTCCGACACGATTCTATGAATAGTGGACTGAAATTGTTCATTTGTTTCCAACACTGCAGGAATGCTGCCAGATTGTTTTGATGTATGTGGCTATTAAAAGCTTTGAAACCCAGCTAATGTATCAACAGCAGCCTGCTGTGCCCAGGTAGATGCGGCGTTAGGGTTACGCTGATCTCACCGAATGAATCTAACATGCCAGTGTGACAATCTGAGTGACCGATTAGTGGCCTGATGCACAGTGTGACTGGAATACAGCCATGCAGGTCATATGCAGCCGCAGGAGGCCAGCGGTGACGCTCAGCGGAGAATATTCCACTAACGTCCGCTAACACCGCAGGCTCACAATAAGTTAGGAGGCTTGACTTTGGTAATTGTCCCTCTACTTCCATCCCAAACGTGCTGGAACATCATAGGAGGCTGCAGGAGGCTTTAGAGCTCAGCTGGAACTCACATGGCAGCTGATACAACCATGAAAGACATTCGCCCCAAACTAAAACTCAATGACGCTGCCAGATAAAGGAAAATCACCAGTAAGATCCCACGAACACCCCAAGGGTTTGGCTGTCCCGCCTACTCAAAGCATGTATGTATGTCGCTGTGATGTCATATGACATACATGATTTTCACTGAAGATGCACAGAAGTAGCCTGGAAACAGGAAGAGAAACCAGTGTGTGCAGGCCTGAGAGCTTGTGACCCTGCCCCACAGATGCATGTGCTTCACCTGCTGCTGTGGAGCAGCTGGATGCAACAGCAGCTAAGTGGCTAAGATGGTAAGATGATTGCTGAAGGTGCTGCAGGAATCTTCCAAAAACAAACTGGAGTCATGAGGTGCCTCCAAACTGCATGCGAGTCCTGAAGCGTCCGCATGTCCGTCGCCTCTCTTGGCCCACAGAGGGGGCTGCTACCTCAGGTTATTCTGCCTTTACCTGAACCTGCGCTGCTCTGCTCGTGCAGCACGAGTGAGGTTTCTTTTCTAAGTTTGTTTTGCAGTCAATTCTGACGAGGGCAATCAACCATTTAGTGCTTAAAAAAGGAGAAAACAAAGAAGTCTATCCTCAAAGTTACAGTCGGCCACTGCAAAGCCACGAACACTAGCTCTCATTTCCTGGGTTTGATAAGAATTAGCTGCTGAATTTTACAATTTGTTGCTGACCTTTTTCTTTTCCTCTTCTTTTGTAAACTAGAATAAATTCATGACCATAACCTAAATGTGGAAAATCAAAGGTATGAGAGGTTTTGGCACTTTCTAGAGAGAGCAGTGTTCCTTGATGATAAAAAGCTACTTTGTAAAGTTACCTTGATGAATTTTAGGCCTCAGTGTCTGAGTCAAGGATGCGGTCTTCTGTGGAGCCACATTTCCAAGCCTGGAGTATAAAACTGGATGAAATGTTCTGAAAGGAGAAAGAGGGAGCAACAACCAGGGAGAAAATGGAGGATCTCATGATGATTATCTGAGTTCCTGCTAGCTGCTCATGCAACGAGAAATAATCAATAGCCAATCACTGCATCGGACGTGACTGATGAACTCTGTTCATTATCAGCATGTCTCAGCTCATCGTGTCCAGCAGCAGCGTGTCAGCCTCAGCTTGAGCAGCAACATGTTTCCAGAGAAACTAGTCCCTGTCGCAGCTGGTGGAGCCCAGAATGGAAGCAGGGTGAGAACCTGGACCCAGATTGAGATGAGCCCAATCTCCAACAGAGCAAATGCTGCTGGACACGCTGCATGTTTGATGATGGTTATGTGTCAATGTGTTGGTTGCAGCTTCTCTCTGCTCTTCTTGTGTTTTGTAACATTTACTTTTGTGACTGTCTTTGGGACAACTCTGATTTCTGGAAAAATTCTGCCTGTGAGTCATTCAAAGTGTGGCTTCTGTTAATTGTTGAGACTCAGTTGACGTTCTTGCGGTCTTCCTTCCTTCCACTCTTGAACTTCAGCAGGCGACACTGAATTTTAATGCACTGCAGCAAAGTTCTTCAAGCAAACAAATACTCAGATAATTCAAACTCCATTAAATACTGAGACATTTCACATTCGCCATATGAAAAAAGTGACAAGAAGAAATCTAACACTCCCTCCACAGCATGCATACACATTAAAAGAGTTCCCCATACAGCTGAACTTGTGTTTCAAAGTTTTATATATATTGTCTGTACTTTCTCAGATGTGTGAAGAGTCATTTGAGATACCTGAGGTTCAGTAGGAGGAGGCTGTACGATGTAGCAGCAGAGATGCATTCAGCTGATGTCCTTGGAGCCTGGAGACTCACCTTAATCTTCACGTTTTCCTCCTTTCTCAGGAAACAGAGAGCTGAAAGAAGCTCCTTTATCTGGAGAGAGTTTTCTGCTCTGTGTTTTATAATTCTTTATGTGTGATGGTGGTTTTCCACCAGTGTGAAGTGTGTGTGTGTGTGTGTGTGTGTGTGTGTGTGTGTGTGTGTGTGTGTGTGTGTGTGTGTAGGCTTGAGTTCATGACAGGATATCCCACAAGCTCCTGGGATCTCATTACTCACCGGTGAAGCTGACTGTATCAATAAACAGCCACTGGTGACACGTTGGGCTGTTTGTGTACATGAACGCTGGTGTGAACAGGTGAAGGTAGAGGAAACCGTGATGAGGATAAATGATGTACAATTCCATAAAAATGATCAAAGAGAATAACAGAGGAGGTGGAACTGCAGCGTACAGAGGAGACATGTCTGCAGACTGAGTGGCAAAAGTGAAGCAACACTTTTTGGTCGGCTGGCTCAGGTCCCAGGTGTTGATTGATCTCCAGGTGACAGCCGGAGTCAGGGGCCCTTGGCCAGGCTGTCATCCCCTCACACACACACCCTCCCCCCAACCCTGTCTTTGCTCTGTCGCTCTCTCCCTTTCTCCCCCACTGCTTTTTAAGCCCACAGTAGTGCCAACTAATCTCTCACCTTCTCTCTCTCCCCTGTTTCAGCTTCTAGCTCCCTGTCCTCCTCCTCCTCCTCTTGCTGCCCTCATCACCCCTTCAGTCATGACAGTTGGTCTCTGCTGCTCCCTTCTACCCTCCAGGTCGCTGTGGCCACCCCCCACTGCTGAGAACCAACTGTCCTCCACTAAGCAAAGCCCATGTCACACCTCTTGTTTAGTATGCAGCCACATGTGATTGTTCATGTGAAGTGTGTGTGTGTGTGTGTGTGTGTGTGTGTCTTCTCTGAAAATCTGAATGAATGAATGAATGAATTTGAATGAATGAATTGTCTTGTCATTGTACCAGTACGACGAAATTTGCAGTACAATCCCTTAAAGTGCTGAAATAATTTAACATTAATAGCATAAGACAGAATAGACCATTAAAAGACACATTTAAAACGACACACACACACACACACACACACACACACGGCCACACACAGACGCACGCCCCCCACACACACACACACAAAAATACCATAGCAGCTTAAGGAGACCAAACAAAAGCAGCCGTTGGTCCTCCTCAGACACGCTGGTGACGCTGTGATGGCCGAGTCTCTCAGTCGGAGGGGTTCCTTCCTCCCGTGTGTGGGTGTGTGCATGCAGGCTGCCTTGGGGGGGGGGGGGGCTGCATAATGATTGTATCGTTTTCACAGCTTTCCCTCTCATGAACTATTAAGGTGCACTTAGCCAGTCATTATATGGCCAGTCCCAAAACTGGGGAAGAGCCGATGAACCGGCTCACAACTGAGCTTTGATCTCTGTTTGGAATGAAAATCGGGTTTATCTAGTCTTTTATCACCTCTGCTTTGATCTTTGGGATCTCTCTTTGTTCTCCTGCTCAGTACCACGACTCACTGTCCTGTGGCACATCGTACGTCTGTAGCCACTTGGAGGAAGTCGCTAAGAGTAAACAGGAAGCAGACATTAGATCACCGTGCTCAGCAGGGAAAAGTCTTTCCTGAAGCTGAAGTTTGTTCATAACTCATGAGGGTTACAATAAAAACATGATCCAGGAACAAGGTATAAGTCAAAAAACAGGAGAGAAGGGCAGAACTGCTAGAGGTACTAGGTACTGGAGGGCAGTGACCAGCTGAGGAGGGCAGTCGCAGGTGTAGGAGTTCACCTGGATCAGAGAGGAGGAAGTAATCTGGATGAGAGGAAACCTTAATGGCTGGCAGTGGGATTGAGGGTGAGAACTCTGCTGGACCGGTTTGATTCGTTCTGTGGCTGACTGGCTTCACTCGTTCATCTCAGACTTCGAGAGGCACACAGTGATGCAATGATGGGGAAAAAGCTGAGTGGCTGCAGCAGCCAGGGCTCCACCTCCCACCTTTGTGGCACTGAGGAGCTGAACCACATCAACCGAGCCAGGCTGCCATTTTCACTGAATATATGTTTTTAAATGTTCTCCAGCAGTTCCAGAGGAGAGACACGCCGTCACCACCTCCACAAACGCTCCGGGCCTCCTGGTTGCTTTGCCTTGTCCTCCCATCAAGCATGAACATTCTCTTCTACTGTGTCTTACTCTTCCTGCTTTCGTCAACACACAATGTGTTCAAGGGGGCTTTCAGCTGGGGGGGGGCATTAACATGTATGGAGTCAATACTACTTGTCTCCCTCCACTGTACTCCAAAGTACTTGCAGTTCATGTGTGCTGAGACTTCCAGTAGCATGTGATGACGCAACGGTGGTGAAATGTTTGTGGCAGCAGGAGTGAATGTTTGCTGGCTCATCAGTCAGAGAATGAAATCACCTTGGCTCGTCCTTGTGTCCACCAGAGGTGGGTTTCACTACACAAAGAACACGGACATACATTAAAGTGTCTTTGTCTTTGAAGTACTCTCAAATAGGCACAGAGCTCATGGACAAAATGCAGAAAGAGCCAGCCATGTATATTTAGCTTGAAGCTAGCAGTCGCAGTGTTGGTGGATCCCTGATCCTCCATCTGGATCAACCGGCCACCTGGAGAGCTGCTGAACAGACGTTTCTGGGAGGTTTAGCTGCTGTTAGCTGTGAGTCTCCGTTAGCTTCAAGCTAAATAATCATGGCTGGCTGGGAACCTCCCTGTGAGCTGGAGCTTCCTCGGTGCGCATCAGGATGCACTTTTGGGTGAAGTCTCACGTCAAATGCAGCTTGCCAGAAGGATCTGTTTAATCAGAACGTGATGAGCTTCCCACTCAACCCACTCCTCACACGCCTGGGCGCCCTCACCTCACACACACCTAAACGCAACCTTCCCTCCTCCAACCGCCACCCCCCTCCTACCATCAGGATCCCTGGCCTCAATAGAAGACAGACATCCTGCATATGACAACTGGATGGCGCAGAGGCTGGCAGGTGAAGGTGACCACCTGAGGGGGGAGTGGGCTCTGACACTTCCATTAACCTTCAGGAGCTATCTGCCCCCCCTCTATCTCTGCCTGTCTTCTGTCTCCAGCTCCGCCTCAAAGGAGAAGAGCCAAGAAAACAAATGCCTGTGTTTTTCTCTCATCCTGACCCGGAGCATTTCAATATGCCGTGGATTTCCATCTGTCTTATCGACTCGTGTCTTGTCCTCGCTCTGTTTCCCCATTTCCTGTCTCCAGTGTCTCTCAGCCTCCTCCTGTCTGTTGCTCTTCAAATCAAACTTGTGAGCATTCATATGAAGACCTGTGTGTCAGGAAATGACCTCGCACAGAGGACGTGACCAGTAACTGCAGCTTTCTCGCATCGGTCAACAGCAACGATAGTGAACGTAAATGGAGACTAATTCAGTTGAATGCAACCACGTGTGTTGACGTGTTCCTCCTTTTTAGTATGTCAAGCTGTTTCGGTCCATCATGGCAGACTGACAGCTCATCTCCTTCTGTCTCCCTCTGTCCTGCAGGAATTCTCTTTACTCCGACTGGACGATGTGGTGGACCAGCGCGTCAACATAGTTGGGTTTTCTGTCTTCAACAAAACTCATCCCTTCTTCCAGGATTTTGTGCTAAGCCTCAACCGTTCCTGGCAGGAGAACTGTGACCATGCACCCTTCGCTGGCACTCCAGTTAGTCCACACAACACACACAACACACACAAAGAATAGTGAAGGAACTTATTTACTCCTCTAAAATACCGTCACTAAAAATGACAGAAATATACAGCGATGACATTCATCAGTTTACTGCTGCAAGACGTGTTCCAGACAGCTCATTAGCGGCGTTTGCCGCCCTCTTGGTTACATGTATAATGGCGTCTCGCCTCAGAGGAAATGCAAAGTAAAAGTTCTCGTCTCAACAGTGTCTGGAGCTCAACATTTACCGCGGCGCTGCGCATATGTGAGGGAGTTAAACAGCCTCTAATCACCAGGCTGTTTATAAGTAGAGAAGCTATCATGTAGCGAGCGCCTGTCTTAGTCTGCCTCACCACTGCTTTAATTTCAGTCAGCATCTCCAGGCAGAAAAATTGTGCCTCATTCTTGTTTTTGCTTCATCACACTTACTTTATGAGACAGACTTGAATTTTCACTGAGATTCAGCAAGTAAAATGTCATAAACTACCTGCATAAACGTGACGAGAGCCAACTCTTTGAAACCGCCTGCTTTCTAAAGGGAACCCAATTAATCTGGATTCTCTGACACTCTATAATCCCTCTCAGCCTCTTTCCTCCGATGGTGTCACAGCAGGAAACGTCGTCTGTCCCACGCTCGGACGACGTTTCCTTCGTCGCCAGCTCTTGAATTCCTCCTCGAAGTTCGCTGCTTAGTTACGTCTCCAGTGGCATTAAATTCACCCCAACATCATATTAAATATTCACCTCCACTAAGACGATCATGTGGCGTCAGCGTCAGCGGGATAGGTCATCACAGGTACACCCAGGTAGATACGGTACAGGTAACAACTCGCGACGCTGAGGGTGGTCAGGAATAAATCTGGTCAATGACACAACAACTTGACTAGGTTTTGGGACTGATCCAGAACCAGATTTGAAATGCTAAAATGGAACATGCATTTAACCCTTTCAGGAAAAACTTGACAAAATGAGTTCTTTGTGTATGTTTCTATCAACATCCTGGCCGGTTTTCCTTTTACTCTCCTTGTATCCTGTTTCAATCAAGTCCATCAAAGTCCAGCAGGTAGACACCACATATGTGGGTCAGAAAGTACAATTAAATAATAATAAAATATATAATTTTCAACAAGATTTAGAAATAATTACAAACAGAGCAGGAAATAACGCATGTGAGTAAAAAATGCAGCTTCTACTGGCAGTTCCTGGTTACATCACAGGTTTCATTGGGAGAAAATCGTTCACTCAATTAGTGAATAAATCTCTTTGTGTTTGAACTGGAGTGAAAATGAAACATAATATTGCAACACGGTGGTCCATTCATCCATCAGCCCTTCCTGTTGTACACACGCTGGGCGATGAAAGAGGTGGCGGCGGGTCAGAGCGCAGCATGAAATCACAGCAGGTCACTCAGATACGTCTGAGCTTGCAGCAGCCGGAGCTTGTGACTAATTAGCTAATAACCAGAGAGAATAAAGACCGGTGGCACGAGTACAAGGAAGTGATTAACTCATGGCAGTGTACACACTCGTATCTGCTGTCCTCACTGTGACAGTAAATAGGTGTGAGGGAAATGGACTGGGTTCATACAGTAAACAGCAAACGCACTTGTCTGACCTCTTTACTTTTAATGCGTTTCAAGATAAAGACGTGATGGAGCCAGTCGATCATAAAGGGATTCTACATCAGCAGGTTCACAAGAGGACACTTTTATGGGAGAGAAATTATTGTAGAGCAAATAATGTTCCATTTACGTGGTGTGCAGTTGTAGGATGATGATTATCTTCTCATCTCAAAGTCTTAAAAGCAAAATAATTACACAGACACATATATTTCACATCTTTATTAGAGGCTAAGATGTGAGTAGGCGCATGTCTGTTTGCATGTTCCAGAAGATCAAACAAAACAAAAAAGGCTGCGAGGTTTTAGAGATAATGAGTGCAGCTCACGCGTGCCACCGACAATCTCAGGAGCTCCGAAGTACCGTCAAAATCAAACAGAACTCAGGAGCACAAATTATTTACGGATTCAGTTGCAACTGCGGCACTGAGTCTTCAGTCCCTTTCAGTCTGGAGCTGCTGTTCACCAACCGAGACAGGCTTCCCAACTACACACCCTTCACTGACTACTGTTTGAAGACTCTTTCGCCACGCGTACCTCCAACAATGGCCCTCAGCCCATAAACTCTCATTTGACTGATCTTGTGGCTCCGCAAAGATATTTGTGTTCTCAGATATGAACAATGGAAGAAGCTCCGGACCTGTCAGAGTGTCAGCAGCATGCAGAGACCTTCACGTCACAGACATTAATGCATACGTGTGGAATATCATCAGAAACGCTGTTTAACCTTGACTAACCCACTGCTGTAACTTCAGGTGTTCCACCAGCCAGACGTGTTCCTCACAGGTTCCTGGGCCTGAGCGCTGCACCAGGCACATCACATGCCAGGGACGCATCCTCTCTCGCTCCCTGACACAGATGCAGACCATTGGGTCTTGGTCTGATAATGCAGGGCCTCATGCATTTTAATCCAATGTACATACAGCAGGATGCAGCGGTAGCGACGAAGAGGCTGTTTGGACAGCGAAGACGAGAGAGAAGGCTGCCGCTCCCACTCTTCTGGCTCCGGCTGAGAGAGTCAGGTGGTAATGGGAATGGCCGGGGTGTGCCAGCTTCCCTGGGAATAAGAGCAGAAAGGACAGAATCTCCCTGAGACAGAGACAGAGACGGTTTTCAACGCTGTCAGCAGAACAGAGTTCTTTTAATGATCTAAGTGAATAATCTCGCCGCCACTCGAGGGAAAGCTTAACCCTTCACTGACCGCCAGCCGCTGACATGTTACACTGTGTGCTTTGTGTTTCTGCAGTTTGTGTGCGTACACTTAATATATTCTACCCCCCCAGCTCTCCTCGGCTCTTCTCTTTGATGCGGTATACGCGGTGGTGGCAGCGGTCCAAGAGTTGAACCGCAGCCAAAATGTTGGCGCCACTCAGCTCTCCTGCAAGTCCTCCAAAATCTGGGAGCATGGAACGAGCCTGATGAATTACCTGAGGATGGTAAGGCTGATGAAAGTAGCCCACTGCAGCGCCCCCACACACCTTAGTGACACTGGCAAAGGTTCTACTCTTGTTTGCTGAGGGTTGCGTAGATGAGGCCTTGAATCTCTCTCGTGTCTCACGTTCGTTCATCAAGGTGCAGCCATCAGTTTACCTGCATGGTCAGTGTTACTGCAACAAGCAGGTTGATCACGTCATGACCCCTCGGAAAAAACACCCGCACCTGGGTTCAGGCTGAGGTGGACGGTGGAGCAGCAGGACATGAAGTGGGCCGTGGCGCCGCTGATCCTCCAGTCGTGATTGGCACTAGAAGGCCACACGAGCAGAGTTGTGGCTGCTGAACCAGGGAATTCATGTGTCCACCACCTAGTTGGTGGGGTTTCCATGGTGATGGGAGTGCTGAGGGGTTTCTGGGGTGAAGAAGGTTTCTGAAGGTTCTGCTGAAGGTTTCAGGGTCTTTTTACACCTGAAAACAAGATGCTGTGTCCAGCATGATGCTTCGCTCAACTGGTGACCTGTTGGCTGGGGCTCCGTACGAACCAGACATCAGAGTGGTTCATGTATTCATGCGCTCATCAAACTTTGGCAGGAAAATGAGTATTTGACAAAGTGTCCTTTGATCGTGAGCCTTTTCCAGTGTTTTTGTTGTTCCGTTATTCTCCACTTATAGGAAGACAAAGGGCAGGAAACGGCGTCCGTGAACGTCAGATAGCGAAGCTTGATGAGACGTTCATGACTGCTTTACTCGCTGCTTGTCAATTGTGTGTTTGAGGGCTCAGCTATTTTAACAGAGGTAGTAATGTCTAGTTGGCGCTCTCATCTTCGATACACTTCTGATCCACCAGGTCACTTCATATCATCTCTCCGTTATGCAGAGAGACAAACAGAGAGGGAGATAAAGACGAGCTGTCAGGGAATAAACTGTGCTAATCTGCTGGTGAGGAAGGCTGGAAGTGACTGGGCTATCGAAGCACTGCGATGTGACATGTATTCGATATCGGACTGTTTGGCTTTCTTTCCCCAACAACAAAGACCTGAGTGATGGCTCTGCTATTTTGCTGTAATTTGAAAACATTACAGCTTCATCTTCATATTATTTTGAATTTGACATATTTCAGGAAACTGATAGTGAGCCAGAAGTGCTAATGTGGCCTCCAGTCGGAGCTTTAATTGCTGCTGCTGGCGAGAGGGAAGCAGGATTTATTGGCGAGGCCTTTAACGTGTGGCTGTCTCTGTGTTGATAGGTAGAACTGGAAGGTCTAACAGGACACATTGAATTCAACAGCAAAGGCCAGCGGTCCAATTACGCCCTGAGGATCATGCAGAGCAGCAAGGACGGCCTGAGGCAGGTAAAGTAACTGCACTCTTCCAAGTCTGATGTGAATATTAGATGTGAATATTACCTGATCAGTGAAGACGTGGGGCTTCCGGGGGGGCACGACCTCTGGCAGAGCTCACAGTCGTCCCCACGCCAGTGATGTCACTGCAGCAGGTCACCTGACCTGTTGTGGTGCAAGTACCCTCCGTTATTCTTGCAGCAGGCTCGGGTCTCCATCAGTCAGTGAGGTGACGGTGCTGTGCTGCGTCTCTGCTTCATCTTCAGACGTTGGGGTTATCATGAGGACACGTGGAGCTGAAAATACACCGTAGCAGGAGCGGCTCGTGGGTGGCATCGCTAAATAACTCGCTGCTTGGATCTCAGGCTTGTAGCTCAGTCGTGTTGTGTAGACGCCACCAGGCGTTTCCTCCGCGCTCAGAGAACCAGCCACCACAGCCACACACAGCCCCCCCGACACCCCCCATCTGCATACACGTGGAAATACATGGTAAAAATACACGTATACTTGATTTAGTCACAACTCTAGTTTTTGCCCAAGTCAGGACATGACGAAAAAAAGACGTTATTTCCATTTTGCCCAAAGACACTGAATATTATAATTAACACACTTCATGAAAACAAAAGTGATGATGATGATGATTATAACAATGATGATAACAGCAACAAGAATGAAAATAATAACAATAATCGTCGGGAAGGACTAAACAGCTGGTGGGGGAGGGTTTGTTTTGGAGGTGTGTTTGATGGATGTTGGTAGTTGTGGCTGGGGATGTGTGTGTGTGTGGGGGGGTTCAGAGAGAATGAGGGGTGTGGTGATTGCCTTGCCCCTAACTTCCCCATCTACCATCTCGCAACACTCCTGGGGGGCTGAGGGTGAGCATGAGTACCAGATGAAGCTGGTATCAGGAGGAGAGATCCGGCTGCGCTCCTGTTGCCTCTGATGACGGCAGGGAGGCGCCCCAGCGTTCACCCCCCTCTCCATAGGTAGAGCTCCTCATATGAAACACAAACGTCTAGTTTTGATTTTGTACGTTCGTGCGTGTGGACAGAAGTTGCTGTTCTGTGCTTGGAGCAGGACAACGCTGAACAATGTTTGGGACAAACTCAGAGAATATGTTAGACAGGGAGTAGAGGAATACGCTCAATGAGTGAGAGGCTGTGACACCAGACTTTCCTGTCACACAGCGCTACTTGTGCTTCAACAGAAATGTGTCATTGACGACTGGTGAGAGTAACGAGGAGGCCTGGACGCTTCAGAGCCACAGAAGCATTCACTGGAAGCACCGTGAAGACTGTAGGTGTGCGAGAGCTTTGCAGTCTGTGTTCATTTCCTGGAAGACAGTCAGCAGGCTCGTCTAGGACAACACACACACACACACACACACACACACTCAGGCACCTGACCCAGCAGACGTCTGCGTCCCTCTCTCTTGTTAGCACTCGCCAAGACTCCGTGTTTTCATCGTTCATCTTGATGTCTTGTGCTGAAAGGCAACTGATGAACTGAAATGTGATCCTTCTAGAATAAATCAGGGTTTACATGCTACCAAACAACAACAACAGGCTGGTATTTGCTCCAGAGCCCCGTGTGTGACCCGCCAGCTGTAGTGAGCCTGAGGTAGTTGTTCTTACTCTATGATGGCAGCGACACTTTGACAGTTCCAGGAGGAATAATTCAGTTTTACACCTCCGTGCTCTGAGTTGTGGTGAGCTGCTGCCTGAGAACGAGAACAATCTTTACCAAGTAGATACCATCTGCCTTTATTAACCTTGCCCCCTCCACAGCCCCTCTTCATCCTGGCAGCGGGCCAGTCCCGCACCGCCTTGCTATCATGCCTGATGTGATGATTTCAGCCAGAAGTGTAAAGCAGCCGTGCCAGCTACGTTCTTGTGGGGGGGTTGAGGAACGCCTGCGGCTGCTAACATGGGAGGTGTGATGGTCATGACACGAATAAGAAAAATGGTGCGCACCGAAAAACACACACACACACACACACACACACACACACATTTGCACCTTCACACAGTTGTGTTGGAGCAGATTTGTGAATCCATACATGACATGTTGAGGGTTCCGGTCTTTCTTGGTGCTGCTAGAACATAACAACTAGGGATTTTTACAATTCCAATTGCATTTTCGATTCTGCTCAACGATTCGGCTCTTAATTGATGCTCTTATCGGTTCTCATTGGGAAAAAAAAGGAAACCTAACAGTCAGACTCCGTCGCTGGTCGTGGTCAACTAACCCTAACACATGAGAAGTGTGTTAACGTTAACTTTAACGTTAACAGTTAGTAATATTGGGTTTTACAATGAGACGCATGATGCTAACACGATAGGCAGCCTTAGCAGGTTAGCTACCGGCGGTATTAACAGCAGAGGACGTGCTAACGTTGCCACCGCTGCTGGGTTGAGAGTCACTGGAGCAGATCGAAAATGCGACATTCATTCAAAGTTATCGCAGGCTGTGTGCAGATGTTCCTGCACAGTGGAAGGATCCTCCTCTTTGCAAGTACTGCTAGTTGCCCTGTTGTCATCCTTTCTCATGAAATGTCACCAAACAAGCGTTTGTTGTTTCCTGCTGGCTGACCAGTGAATGACATCACCACGCAAGTTGCGTAGCTCGCGTGAGCAATGCAATGTGTGTGGTGATGTCATTCACGCCAACTGGAATCGATAAAGGAATCGTTTGTAAAAGCGGCGAATGATTCCATGGAATTGAAACAAGAACTAGCTTTCGATTCCCATCCCTAGTTAAAACCGTTGCACCTGAAGGAAGCTAATGAGCAACACCCACGCAGAGGAAGTCAGACCAGCAGAGTACTGCAGTATTGTAGTACTGCAGTATTGTAGTACTGCAGGATTGTAGTACTGCAGGATTGTCGTCTGAATCTGTATTTATTGAAGCGGGGCTCTGAGACTGGAGCCTCGCACGTCTGTAAACTCTTGAAGCCTAAAATCCTCATCTAGGTTTCAAACTTCCTGCATCATCCTGCATCTTTGTCTGGTTGGATTTTGTCGGCACAGTAATTTAACCAGCAGCTTGTGTGCTGGCAGCCAGGCAGGCTGATGTTGATGATGGTGGTGGGGCGGAGCTGGCGTGGCAGCGTCCTTGTCCCTGGCCAAGACGCCACTGGAACCTTTAATTAACAATCCACAGTGGAGGAGAGATAAAGGAAGAGGACAAGAGGAAGACAGATGGAAAGAAAATGTGACAGAGGCGATGTGCAGGACAGAAATAGTGCAGAAAGAAGAGAGGCAAAGACAAAACTGGAAATAGTAAAACAATATTTCTGTTTCTCAAGTTACAGCTTTTTTCTTTTACACACTAATTTAACTGTCGCCATAACTCACACTAAAGGCAACACTATTGACCTTCACTCCTATTCCTCACTGGAATGACTAATCATATTATTTCCAGGGAACAGAGTCTAATCCTCTCGATCCTGCGTCTGTTCAGGAGCCGGTGTAATGAGTTAGATAAAGGACTGGAACAAGAGCTGGGGCTCGTGTGAGTGTATGCTTCCTTCTCCAGCTGACATGAACACAGGGCTGGCCTGGGAAACAGAACTCTCAGGAAGAATTCAACCTGCTCTCTCAAAGAGCAGCCCACGTTCTCCTCACCGGGAACGTCAAGAGGCAGAACCGGTTCCTAACTCACAGGGACGGTGCGGGCACCAGAACCCACCACCAGCTATGCAGAAGCCCAAGCCTCCCCCGGCCAGGCTAGGGTGAGAGACTCTGTGAGAGGCTCTGCAGCCTCTGAGGAACATGGAGCTCACTGGCAGCACCGCGCGGGGTCAGCAGAGGAAGCTGTAGAATCAGTACCTGGGGTGCAGAGGCTGCTGCATTTGTTCCTTTAGTGTGTTTCCCCGTTTGTGTTTGCATACGTGTACGTGTTTGTACATTCTACCAGTGCATTGCTGGTTGGGCTGCCAGCAGTCAAATCCTGCAGATAATTGCTAATTAAGTTGTATCAGAAAGGTAATTAATAAAGGGTTAGGGTTGGAAATCACCTGAGGAAGAAGAGAACAACAGTTGAGTTTGTCAACCAGACAAGGCTGAAAGTATTTGTTCTCCCCTGTTTCAGGTTTTGGTGACTTAAACTCACAACAGTCTCAGTGACAGAAATGAGACTAAAACCTCCAGAGATTCTGAACTGACAGTAAAGTTGGCACTCGATGTAGTCAACTCAAACGAGCAGGCCTTGTTCCTCCACAAAGGAATTCTCTCCAATGTTCAGCTGCTCTTCGCCCCAAATCACACGCATTTCTCCTCCACCTGTTTAGGGACATTTGACCGTGTGTTGCGTAACCCTGATAAGCGTTATCCAGCCCCATGGAAGGGCCATAAAAAGAGGAGGATCCCTAAACGTGTGGCAGGTGGACTCAGTTTGAAACAGCACCTCCCAGCCTCAGAGGTACTCAAAGGCTTTACGATGTCGCCTGATTGAGCCTCACACAGCCGGAGGAGGCTGCAGGTACCAGCCTGCTCATCTGCAGCAATCAGGGCTTCAGCATCTTGCTCAAGAACACTTCAACAGGGTCACCAGGGACATTAGGATTGAACCAGCAACCCCTCGGTTACCATGCTGCCCCAGATGAAACAAACAAGGACTACATTTGATTTGGCTACAAGATTATATTAGAAACAGCCAGCGATACAAACAGTACAGAGAGAAGAAGCAGCTTTAAGTTGGAGGCTCTGAGCGACTTCAGAGCAGCAGGACGTGACTCCCAGCAAATTGTTCTCATTATCAGTTCCACAGGTGGTTCACGGAATCTGGAGCTCAAGAATAGAAACGTCTGACATTCCCACACACTCATGATGGCTTTTCTGAAGCTTGATGGCATCGGAGCAAGTTCAGGTGCCGCTGCTGTAAAACAAAGGTCAAGAAGGAAGAAGAGCATCCTAGAAAATATTAAGTTGCACCATCGTCACTGGGATATTTGCCACCTTATTTTACCCCAATGTGGAATATTGTGCATCACTGGGACCCTTCAACAAACTTCTGTTTTTCTTCATTCCTGAAGTAATAGAAAGCCCTCCCCAGGCGATGTGGAAACTCCCTAAAGTGCCTCAGGCGGATTTACTGAAATAGCAAGTGTCCCTGCTCATTTATTCTCATTTGATTATATTCGCTGCATTATAAGTGCAACACCCAACTGATTAGCTTCCAACTGCAGGTGCCTCGTGTTTGCGTTTCCTCATTTCTCCTCTGAGTTCCACCCAGCAGCTGCGTCTCACGTCATGTGGCGTCGGATGTAAATAACCCGGATTCCTCGGTGCGCTCCGCTTTCTTTAACCTTGGGTATTGATTTTTGTTAATGGTGTCACATTTTAGTCGCATGTTCTGGTTTCTGTACAATTTCATCCCCCAAAGTGAATCATTCTCAAGAGATCATCAATGCAGCGTTGAACCTCATCCAGGTTCCTGAATCATCAGGTGAACATTTAAAGGCAGATAAATCATCTCCAGGCGTCCTTGTGTTGCGTCCTCAGAGATGGAGCCAGGACAGAGGGAACCCTCCGTGGTGGCCTGCTTCCATGTTTCAGGGGAAGGATGATTGCCTGAATATGTTATGCACACACACACACACACACACACCCTCCATTAGCATGAAGTGATTTGAGTGGTGTTATTCACACTAAACTTCCTCTAGTTAAAGGGGAATGTGCTCGTTCAGTTCCTCTCTCAATTGTATTGGATTTATTTATTTCCTGTCCGCGCTGCTCCTGAGTTTGTTATGGCAATCGTCTCTTTCTGCCCCTCCCTCCTCCACACCCCCCCATCTCTGAGAACACTATTACTCTTGCTGCCCACACCGCCGTGAATGCAGATGCACTCAGTTCAATTTCTCTGCGCTGCTGCAGAGGGGGATGGGGAGGGTGTCAGAGAGGTGAGGAGGGAATCTAGGGGGATGGAGGGGGTGAGGAGGATAAGAGGGTGAGGAGGTGCACAGCAGTATGACAGATTGGAGACTGCCTCCCTTTCCTCTTTTGAAGGACTGTCTCTCCCCCATCTCTCTCTCTGCCTCTCTCTTCCTCTCCCCCTCTGTCTTTCTCTATGCCCCCCCCCCCCCCAGCCGCAGGCTCCCCATGTCAGCCAGAACTGATCCAGGATCTGACACGCCAGCGTTCAGCTGCTGTCAGCATTAGACTGAGACCCTCTGGTCTGGTCTGGCAGGTGGGTTCCAGCATGTTCTGGATCTCAGGCTGAGGGTGAGGTGGCAGCTCTAATAGGTGTAATGGTTCTCCAGATGGCCTCCTAAAACAAGGTGTTCTGCTGTTCTACATAAATTCCTGACCCCCAAAACGAGTTTTGTCATGAATCAATTTATATGTGTTTTACGAGGGTCAGAGCCTGAAAGGGAGCCACGTTATCCTGTAAAATTTATAAGGTGACATTGAGATGTGGAGGCTTTTAATGCCTCTGAGAGCCCCTGACAGAGCCGTCAGCCAAGGAGAACGGCATGGCGGTTATTTGGGGACAAAGCAAACATCACTTCAATTCTCCAGCAGTGGAAAGAGAATAATGGTGAGTACATGCAGTGTTCATTTGCCGGCAGGAAACCCCCCCCCCCCCTGTGTTATTTCACTGTAAATTAAAATAGTCTTTGTGGAAACACCTCGGGGGATGACATCAAAACGCTACGGAGCCACCTGGAGAACTGGCTCCTCCTCCCGCTGAAACTGCAGCTCAGCTGCTATGATGTGATAGAAAACCATAACCTGGTTGCAGTGTTCAGCTGCGCATCGCTGGTTTGGGGTCAGTGTGTGTTTGAGGGTTCACCGCTGACTGACGTAGA
Organism: Aulostomus chinensis; assembly: GCF_037954235.1. Classification (NCBI taxonomy): domain Eukaryota; kingdom Metazoa; phylum Chordata; class Actinopteri; order Syngnathiformes; family Aulostomidae; genus Aulostomus; species Aulostomus chinensis. Next base: position 599,331 of record NC_141329.1, read on the forward strand.
CACAAGTCCTCATGACATTTAGTTGTCATGTGAACTGTTGAGCAAACAACCGACGCGACGCTACACAGGACAGGTGGCGTTTGCACGGAATGGAGGAGGAGGTCGTCCATGTAGGTCCAGGGTTGGGGTTAACTGCTGTCAAAAGACACAAACTAATCCAGGAAGCAGGAACAGCCGGTCAGTCATGTGACTTTAGCTCCAACTGAGGGAGTTTGTTTCTATTCAAGCACTTTGGATCATGTGACCCTTGAAGATGTTCAGGGGTCAGACTAAACTCTTGATGGCGGACGGCACACAGTCGTATCCCGCCAGGGCGGTGCTGACAGCTTCCTCTCAGCTTTGGAACATTTCGAATGATTTAGCTGCGATCAATCATCACGGCAAAGAGGCTGACAAATACCTGACTTGCCTTTCATCTCTGCAGGTTAACCACTCTCTTATCTCCTTGTCGGGGCTGGAGACACTCCTCCAGCAGGGACTTCAGCTGCCTGGGAGCTCAAATTAGTCGTGTGAATTCAGTGTATTTTTCTCCATCACTTCTTCAAACCACCTTCGGCAAGCTTGTTTCTTATGTTCTCTCCCCCCTGGGGACTTGCTTCTTTCATGTAGCTTTAATTTCACTGGCTTTAGTGATAATCACTGTTCTACGGGTTTTAGAGATAGAAGAATGTGTTTTGATGTAAAAAAAAAAGAAAAAAGTATTTACAGGATAAAAGCCCTCTTGCTGTACTGGCTGTTATGTTTAGTCAGAATAGCTGTGCGTCCGCGTGCCTGCAGCCCCTGACCGTCACCTCCAGTATTTATTGCTCACCAAGCTGTCGCTGTTATGAGTTGAATGTCCTGAGAGCTGCAGGTGATCCTGGAGGTCAGAGAAGCTATGAATTTTGAGAAGAGATGGTGTGACTGCCAGCAAAAGTCGCTTTTATTAGATTTCTTGTCATTTCATTTTCTTGGATGTAGATGAATATTAATCAGGAGTCATAAATGTAATCTAATGTCGTATGATCTGAGTCATTAGGCCCTGAACCACGTACCAGCTCCTGATCAGAGTCCCATTCAGCGACAGAGGCTCTGGCAGACTGAAGCGGGAGCAGGCCGGTGTTGTTTTCACCTGGATTATTCACAGTCAGATATAGTCACTGTTTCCTGCAGATTCATTCTAACCCTTTGAGGAAATGTTAAACTGGTCAAAGGGAAGATTTGACGCAGTGCAGTCTCCTGAGTGTGTAGAAACACGTCATCGGCCCAGTGTGTCTCCGGCATGTTGTGGCACCATCCAGAGAAAAGCCAGTGTGGTTGTGAGCAGTCAGAGAGATCAACCAAAATTAATGTGATTGAACTGAATCATCAACCTGTTCAAAGTCTCTGTGTGCTGAATCTGCATTTACGCATTGAAATCCACATCAAAAGTGTCAAAGAAGGAGCTACACACACACACACACACACACACACACACACACTCTTTCTCTCTCCAGCTCTCAGCTCTCTCCTTTGTTTGGTCGCTGGGAGACATACAGCAGTCCCCTCTCCACTTTTGTTTTTCTCAGTTTACACTCTGCAGCCTGGAGATGGGGAATAGATCAAACGCAGGATGGATGAGCTGTTTTGTAAGATCCTCCAGTCTTAACGGATTTCAAGGCTGGGTGAGACTGTGGATGTGTTGCTTGGATGGGCGTGTGTGTGTGTGTGTGTAGTAGAAATGTACATGTGAATGTATGTGTGTGAGTGCCTACATGTTGGTGTCAGTGTTTAAGTCCTCTCATAAACAGGTTGTGTGTAGAAATGCAGAAATGTTGTTACAGGGAATCTTTAGGTTTGTTTTCTTTTGAAGTAGCGGTGACCAATCGGGCGGCCAGAGTGAGGAGCTGAAACGTGTCCGGTCTTCTAGGAGACGGCGTTCATGTTCCTGACCTGTCCGTCACAGACGCTGGAGGTTTCATTTAGAGTCAGACATGGGGAGGGACGTCACACCAGCACAGGTAGGATGAAGAGTTTGAGGGTGGGGATGTGGGGCATAAGTGGACTGCTTGTCCTCATGGGCCGGCTGAGGGACGCCTCGAGCCGGGGGCCAGGCTGGCTGAGGAGCGCAAAAAAACTGCTGCTCCGCCGGTTAAAGAATCAGGGGTGCCCCAGCTCCACGGGGGGCGGTGCCCCACTGACCGAGTCCGACTCTGAGGCAGGAGAGGGATGCAGCGGGCAGGCAGAGAGCCAGGCTGGGGGGCAGCGAGCTGAGACAGTGGCTGATGACAGTTGGGCTGTCCTGAGTGTTTCAGCAGGAGGAAGGAAAGACAGTCAGGCAGCAGCGTAGAGGAACCTGACCAAAGGCTGCTGGTGTTCAGGTAGGAGGGGCGAGCCTGGTGTCATGGAGAGGGTTGCTGGTAAGGACGTGGACGAGGACTCGGTCACAGACTCACAGCCACACGGTGGAGGTCTGCACTCACTGAGAAGATGAACCATTTCCTAGATTAGACTTTTGGAAAGTCTGGGAAAGTTTCTGATTATTTTCCAGACACAAGTGAGTTCATGGAAAGTGTGTGAGCTGTGCAGAAGTTGGTTGTGTTGATGGGTTGGACTGTCGCCTCCACCTGATGACATCATCACTCTCTCAGTCTGGTATGCATCAGGCGAGGCTGGGCTGTTTGAATTTTAATGGTGGGAGGGGTCCACACAGCAGGGGGTTGTTGCAGAAATGCTCACACAGAAGGGTTAGACAGAGTTTTCCTGCAGGAACCGCACAGTGATGGAGAGAATGAGAGAGCCTGGGGTTTGTGGTGGGGGGGCCGGCATGTTTGGTCTCATGGACTCGTTTCTCTGCTGGTGCCAGGCGGAGCAGGAAGGAGGACAGGGCCTGGTGGGTCTCAGATCACGGCTGTCAGACTGCAGAGGGCTCAGAGACTGGGTTAGGGTGTGGCCTGCCCTGGATAGATCCTGCCTGTGTGCTGCTGAGGAGGGCTGGACGCCTGGGATACGATCACCATTGTTCCTGCGGCGGCCCGGGTCCATGGATGCAACTGGTCTGACGCTCCTTGCCAGTCTGTGCTACAGGCGCAGCAGGTTTTAATGCTCCAGCAGAAGCTGTGATGACACCGGGGATGTGGCTGTTGGAGGAGCCTCTGTTTGGGAACAGTTTCTTCACATCTCAGGTCTTGTCCTCGGTCAGCTGCGATCCAGACTGAGGGGGGCTGGCTTTGTTAGGCTGGGTCATCTCATGAAGACCTCAGTCACACATCCAGCTGAAGTACTTCCCATCAGGTCCTACAGCCTGCTGCTCAGGCTGGTGGAGGAGGTCTGGGCCTCACTGCCAGGAGCCCTCCAAGTGTTTGCTGAGGGTAGGTCTCCATCAGACCAACGGGATGAGGACTATGACGATCTCTTTCCTTCCCTGACTGTCTCTCCTGCTGTCCTTACAGACCCCGGAGTTGGGTGTTTTTGAGACTCGGGGGCAGGGGGGGCAGCTTATTGTGTCAATGTGAAGGTTTTAAATCTACGCACTCTGGCAGGGGTGAAGGTGTCGAGGTGGACAGAGTTTTTTTAGCGTGGGATCGTCCGAGGGGCTGTTGGCGGTCCCTGTACAAACCAGAGAGGGTGTACAGGGACCAGAGCTACAAGCAGGTATCTGGTGCACCTCAGTCCTGATGTAGGGGATGGCTGTCCCCTCTGCTCCCTAACAGAAACAGTTCACCAAGTGTTTATTCAGTGTTCCAGACTGGCTGGGCTGGTCGGCCGACTCCAGTCATGGCTTCAGGGCGCGGGGGAGCGTTTTCTTTTGTCTTTTTATCTTTGGTCCACGCTGCCCTGCAAAGAAGAAATCTGGACACATTCATGGATGTCATGTCAGGATTGGCAGAGTGAGCTATTTGGAAAAGGAGGATAAACAGTGAGGACGCGCCTCTGATGCTGACTGGGATTTGGAAAAGGAGGATAAACAGTGAGGACGCGCCTCTGATGCTGACTGGGAGGCTGGCGGCTGGGCTCAGGCTCAGGTGGAGCTGGAGTTTTACAGCCTGACACAGAGGGGTGGTGGTGTCGTGAACCTCCGGGGTGCACAGGAGGTGCTGGGCTCAGACAGGCAGAACTCTCTGGTTCTGAATTTCTGAGATTGTTTGACTTTGCTGTTATTTTTGATAACAGCAAACTGATGTAACTGGAACAACTGGAAATGACCACTGGTTTTATTGTTTTGTATTTTGTTTATTTTTGTGAGTTTCATTTATTATTTGTCAGGTTTATTATGCTTTTTGGCATAATTGCATCCTGTAGTGATTTGATAAAGAGATTTTAAAAATTCAAAAAAATTGTCTCTCTCTCTCTGTCTCTCTCCGTCTGTCTCTCTCTCTGTCTCTTTCGTCCTCCTCCTCTGCCTTCCTGCCTCCTGTGTTCAGGCTCCCCAGCCGGCTGCTCCTCATACTGTCTCATTGATTTTCTTTCTGTTTGCCAGCCTCAGTGCACCTACTCACTAAGTGATTGACATCCCTCTGCATCTTTCATTTCTCTCCCAGTCCTTTCCTTTTTGTTCCTCATGTCCCCCCCCCCCCCCTTGCCTCCCTGTTTCTCTGGAAATACACATCAGCAGTGTCACCCAGTCTCCAGGTTGAGCTGCTCAGCAGTGGTTTATTTTAATTGCAGTTTAAGAGCCAAATTAAGAGGAGCAACATCAAGCTATTTGTATCGTTGCACTCAAACACAGTCTGGTGTGTGGAAATGTGCGGCTTCATGTCCTTATGATAAAAGCTTTTTAGTCACATTGATTCTGGGTTGTGCTGCGTGTTTAATAAGCTTTTAAGTGACGCGTCAATGGTGTCGCTTCATGTGGATTCGGCCAAAGGTTCAGGCTCCTTTGACTTTGCACAACCTGATGACAAAGAATTTGAACGACATGCAGGAGGACTGAAGTTGTTTCCCTTCACATGAACGGCACACTTGCTGGACGACAACATCTTCATTTTTGTTTCTACTGTATTAACTTTTTATTCTTATCACACAAATCAATAATAACATGGAGAATTTTTAAAACAAACAGAAAACCTTTAATTTTTAAAGTAAGTACAGCAAAATTGTGTGATTTGTAGTCAGACAGGATCTGTTAATGAGCAGCCAGCTACATCGGCTCATG
>NC_141329.1:609443-614443 GCF_037954235.1 Aulostomus chinensis
CTCTCCTGACACGTCTACTGTCTCTCCTGACTTGTCTACTGTCTCTCCTGACGTGTCTACTGTCTCTCCTGAAGTGACAACTCTCTCTCCTGACGTGTCTACTGTCTCTCCTGACGTGTCTTCTGTCTCTCCTGACGTGTCACCTGTCTCTCTCCTGACATGTCTACTGTCTCTCCTGACGTGTCTACTGTCTCACTCCCCACGTGTCACCTGTCTCTCTCCTAACGTGTCTACTGTCTCTCCTGTCGTGTCTACTGTCTCTCCTGACGTGTCTACTGTCTCTCCTGACGTGTCTACTGTCTCTCCTGACATGTCTACTCTCTCTCCTAACGTGTCTACTGTCTCTCCTGACATGTCTACTCTCTCTCCTGACATGTCTACTGTCTCTCCTGATGTGTCTACTCTCTCTCCTGACGTGTCTACTGTGTCACCTAATGTGTCTACTGTCTCTCCTGATGTGTCTACTGTCTCTACTGACATGTCTACTGTCTCTCTCCTAACGTGTCTACTGTCTCTCCTAACGTGTCTACTGTCTCTCCTGATGTGTCTACTGTCTCTCCTGACGTGTCTACTCTCTCTCCTGACGTGTCCACTGTCTCTCCGGACGTATCTACTGTCTCTCTCCTAACGTGTCTACTGTCTCTCCTGACGTGTCTACTCTCTCTCCTGACGTGTCTACTGTCTCTCCTGAAGTGTCTACTGTCTCTCCTGACTTGTCTACTGTCTCTCCTGACGTGTCTACTGTCTCTCTCCTAACTTGTCTACTGTCTCTCCTGACGTGTCTACTGTCTCTCCTGACATGTCTACTGTCTCTCCTAACATGTCTACTGTCTCTCCTGACGTGTCTACTGTCTCTCCTGAAGTGACTACTGTCTCTCCTGACGTGTCTACTGTCTCTCCTGACATGTCCACTGTCTCTCCTAACGTGTCTACTGTCTCTCTTGCCATGTCTACTGTCTCTCCTAACGTGTCTACTGTCTCTCCTGATGTGTCACCTGTCTCTCTCCTGACATGTCTACTGTCTCTCCTGACGTGTCTACTCTCTCTCCTAATGTGTCTAGTGTCTCTACTGACGTGTCTACTGTCTCTCTCCTCACTAGGATGAGTCCATTCCCCCAGAACCAGAACCGTATTCAGGATCATGATCCAGATTGCTACCAAAACTTAACAATGTGTTCACCACTTTCCAGCACCTCTTCTCACCGTCAGCCCAGTAGTTTTCACGATAGCCTGCAAACAAACAAACAAACAAACAAACAAACAAACTAGTCCATGCTAATGATCACATGACCTTCATGGGGAGACTTATTGGTTGTGCCATAATGAGATTTTTTTCTACCTCCTGTCAGTAATAACCTTCAGTGTAGCGGCGCCAGGATGACCTCAAGTTCCTGGTTCTTCCCTCATGGTCGCTGGAGTCAATAAAAGTTGCACACACTAATCAAAAGACAGATCTCTTACCTGCAGGATTCAACATGTTTACATGCTACATACATGCTACACTGAAGACCCAAGCACATTCTTGCTGCTGGCGAGTCCCAGTCATCAGTGTGGATGTGTTTGCTAAAGATCAGCGACAGTGGGGGAGGCGGAGAGGAACCTGCTGCCTCTTGTCATTGTGCTGGACAGCTTTGCATTTTCACCTCATCTACTTGGATGAGATTTAATAAACTCCAAGGTTGCAGACTTTTCTCGACCATCCATTTACATCGTTCAAGGTCGCAGCTCTGGAATCTGTGAGGTCCTCCTGCTGCCAGTGACATCACAATAACACTGACAGGAGCAGAGGAAAATGAATTGGTAGTGAAAGGCAGAGAGGCTTTTACAAAATCCTATTTACAGAAATTGTCATTATTGAGTCCAGAATTGACGTACTCATGCCAAGCAAATAAATAATAGGAAATAGCAGAGACCTTTGGAAAATGGATGGCAGGAGAGAGTGTGTGTGAGGTGGAGGTGTGACTCCTCATTCCAGCTGTAATGAGAATGAAAACATGGCTCTGTGCCACAGGATTTGCTAGTAATTGGTTTAATGAATGCATTCTGTTGCCGCTGATTGAACACATGCCCCGCACTCACTCCTCAAGGAGCCACACACACACACACACACACACACACACACACTTACACGTGTCTTTGTTTCCGTTTGTAGTTTCACTAACTTTCACTGTTGGTCCCCGGTCAAAGCAGATGTCCGTCCCCACTGATCCTGGATCTGCTCCACCTTCCTGCTGGTAAAGGAAGGTTCTGGTGGCTGCTGTTGCAGGATGTGCTGCTGATGGAGAATTGTTGGGTGGAGGTTCATTGAAGGAGGGAGGTGCTGGACCTGCTCTACTTGGACAGAGTCAGGACAGAACTTTGGTTGGGGTTTGGCGCTATAGAAATAAACCTGACTTGACTTGTTCCATTCTCAACTGGTGTCACGTGGCGCCGACACTGCTTCAGTGTTTATGAAGGTGATTCTCTTTTTGAGCTGATCTCCCTCTCTCTCTCTCTCCATCTCTCTCTCTCTCTCTCTCTCTCTCTCTCTCTCTCTCCCCCCCTCCCTCCCATGTGTGTGTGTGTGTGTGTGTTCTCTACAGATCGGCCTGTGGCACTCTGAGGCTGGACTGTCCATGGAGAAAAAGCTTCCGTCAATCAATGTGACAGACACCCTCTTCAACACGACTCTCACCATCACAACGATACTTGTGGGTAGAGCAACACACACACACACACACACACACACACACCAGCAGCAGCAGCTGCGCTGTTTATTAGCTCCTCAGCCAATCTACATATAGCTGACATTCAGCGGTTGACAGACAATTACCATATCAAACACCCGTTTTGTGTTTTCACAACCAAACCCAGGCCTCTGGGGATCAGAGGATCTGATGCTGTGCAATTGTTTTGGCCCGACTGCTTCAGATGAGGCCACATCACAGCGTGTCAGCCGCAGCTGATAATTCCACGTGTCAGCCTCTCTCAGCTGGCTTGTAAATATAGAGTGTGAGCAGCACGTCTCGCTTCCCTCAGGTGCCACTTTGGGCAACAGTCCTAATCATGTGCCGAGTTCATGATCAAGAACCCTCAAAAGCTCGTGGGATACAATTTATTTCTAAATGACAGCTGGATTTATGACCACCAGCAATTTATTTAAGGACGATACCAAAGGAAACGATGCTTAAAGTTGTGAGCAGAATTGGCAGCTCCTCTTATTTACTCTGGGTAGCTAAACCTGTGGAGGCGAGACGCTTCTGGAGGGTGAGCCCTCCAGTCGGTTCAGTCATGGTTCTTGTGTGGTTCGTCTCTGCTCTGAAGCAGATCTTCACCACCACGCTGTCCTAAACTATCTGCACATATTGTTTTTGCCACCGATGCTAAGAATGTTGTCATTCTGCTTGAGGCTGTGATTGTAGGGGTTTGTGTCGGTGAAACCGTCTCGGTGTAGGAGGCGGACGTGCTAGCAGGGAAGCTAACAGCCTGTGTGCTAGCACCAGCACGCGGTGACCCGGGACACGGCAGCACGAGATGGATGCTCGTAAATGAATTTCCTTCTTGTGCCGATGTGTTGTGATGTCCACAGCTTGTGAGGACAACATGAGGGTGGTGACGAGGCTGTGGCGTTCCTCACATGTTGCTTCTGTATGTTGATGTGCTGCAGCTAAAAACAGGTCTGCTCAACCCCCCGCCGATGTATCAGATTAGAACACATAAAGTAGCTGGTAAGCAGAGCCCAGCGGCCCAGTGCGACGTTTGGCCGGTTTGTCAGCTGCAGGAGCCGGGACGCTGCCATATTTAACCAGCGAGCTGCTCGCTGGTCTCATGGGGGCTGATTCAGATGGAACGGTTCATTTCATGAGGTGGGGGTGGCATGGAGCGAGGATGAAGACGTGACTGAGTGTATTTGGGGTTGAGTACAAATGAGTCTGTGTTTTCACAGCAGAAAGAGGGTGCGACAGGAAGAATTGGCCAAGCAGAGAGCTTTGATTTCATTCTGGAGATACGGAGTCCCTGGACCAAACTTTGGAGCCACCAAGGAGCAATTTTCAGCAGCGACCACTGTTCATTCATCATGGTGGGATTGCTGTGTCGCTCTTATCTGGCTTGTGGGCGGCAGACGAGCCGTGGCTGAGAGCCTAAATAAGAATTCCTTACTTACCTGGGAGACTCTGTGTGTGTGTGTGCTTGAATATTTAATGATCAAGCTCTTCCAAGTGTTTTCGTGTGTGTTACGTCCCACTCCTGACACGTTCACCTGGCCTGTACAGAGTAGTACATCACACCTGGTCGCCACCTTCCCAGCTCAGCTCCACACAGAGCGGCTCTGTTGAAGCGCTCTTCGTTTGCTCCTTAAGGGTGTGTGGCAGGGAGCTTTCTCTCTCTTGGTTTCTCTGTTTGTCAAGCAGTGAAGAGAAGAAGCAGATTTTATTTTCAGCGTTGAATTCCGTCTGATCCCAGTTGATTTGTGGTTGTGTGAGATCAGAGCCGAGCGTGCCGGTCAAAGACGGAGGGATGAGCAGCCGCCGCCCAGCTCGCCTCCACAGTTCAACTGGAATCCAGCTGAAGACAAATAATGACACACAGCTGAAGCTTCATTCATTCATTCATTGCACAGATGATGTGTTCTCTTGCTCGCTCGCTCGCTCACTCACTCTCACGCAACCACTCATTCTCTCACTTCCTCACTCACTCTCTCACCCACTTGGTCACGTCTGTCCCTCCTGGTGAGGGATCCTCCTCCCCTCCTCACCCTGAGGTTTCTCCCATTTTTCCCTGTTCAAGGTTTTCTATGGAGTTTCTCCTCAGTCGATGTGAGGCTCTGAGGGCAGAGGATGTTGTTATGATGCCATGAAGCCTGGAGACAAACTGGTGGTGAAAAAGGGCTACAAAGAAAACTGCCTTGCCTCGCCTGAGCTCACTCGCTCACCTTTTCAAGTGAAGGACAGAGATGTGCCCCCCGCTCCCTGGCTGGCCCCGCCCACACACCTGGGTTGAATGTTGCCTTGCAGATTGTA